>NW_004440259.1:81189-83048 GCF_000330505.1 Entamoeba invadens IP1
AAAAGTCGGTTATATGTGTGGTCAACTTTGGTTTCGGCAAAAAGGAACGTTGCTTTAAAAATTCGGCATAATTGAAAATAATGGTCATCGGTTGGCCAGTCTATTGTTTAAGTTTGAAAAGCGATTGTATTTTAAATGTGTTATTTTTTGTTTTTAATGGCAATAATAATCAAATATTACCAATTGAAAATTTATTTAACATAAATATTTATATTTATTCAATGAAATATTTTTTATTTATATTGCTCTATTAATAGCAAAAATTGTGTGTGTTGAGTTAATATTGATTATTGATTTAATACTTCTTAAATAGATTTTCCAAAATTATTGTTTTTGTGAAAAAATGCCATAATTAAAAAAATAACAAAGAAAACACTCAAAACAACATTTTTCGTTTTATAATGCTATTTTGTCAACAACCAAAAATAATATATTAATATCTAACCCTTGTTTGAAGTAAAACAAGTATCAGTATACAGATGATTGTCAAAAAAATATATTATTTTAATGGAAAACTCCATTTCTACATCAAAAAACTATTTTTTGTGTTTTTAAAAGACCTTTGATAAAAAACAAACAATTGTGATAATATCTGATATTTATTATTTTTGAAAATTATAATAAGAAATTTTATTTTTAATTGTGTGAATTGGTCATTTAAACTAATTATACTTTCTACATTAAAATTTTATCATATTTAAATTGTATAATCGTTGTTTATTTAATTAATTTAAAAACAGTTAGTTCTGGCTGTTTTTTTGATAATTATAAATTCTATAGTCGGTTATAGTATGATGTAATGTACGAATTTTAATTTCCAATAAAAGTAGTTGTTACATAAAAACAATAGTTTTTAATTCTATTTAAATTTTTTGAACATTTTTTGAAATTTAATTTCTAACTATACAATTTGGAATCTAAAAATAAAGACTTGACAAAACAAACAAAGAGAAAAGCCGAATTATCGGTTATTATTGTTTTTACAGCTGTATATCGTTTCAAAATAGACTTCAACAAAAGCATTTTAATATTCAAAATAACAGATTGTTTAAAAACTTATAATAGCCTCGTTAATACACATAAAAATGGGTAATTGTGGATATGTGCTCAATTACCCCAAAAGACGAATCCAAAAATTTCAAATAACGCCACGTGCGCACAGCCTTATAAGGACCAATCTTTAATCACAATACAAAATGGGAGACGATCAGAGTGACACAATCATCATCATTATCTTTTGTATTTTCATCCCACCATTGGCAATCTGGTGGAAGACAAAGGAGTTTGGAATGGACTTCATCATCTGCTTATTATTGTGGCTCATCTGTTTTGGAATTGGAGGAACCATCTATGCCATCTTCAAGTGTTTCATGAGTTAAATGAGATATCTTAAGTTTTTTTAAGTATGTTTCCCAACATAATTTTCATGACCAAGTTTATAAGTAAATAACTCTATTATGAAAAAATAATGAAAGTGTTGATTTGCAAAAAATAAAAATAAATATTATGTCATTTTCTTGATGATAAAGAAGAGTTTACAAAATCTTTATGGTTTGTTCTTTAATATTTTTAATTTTTATTATTTTTAATAAATCTTTGAATAATAATAAATATAAAACTGTTTTACTCTATTAATCACACAATAACTAATTAAATAAATACTCACAGCATGGCTGCAAACTTCAATTAAATGATTTGTTTCGATATAAAAAAATTAGTTATGTCATTTTAGGAGATAACATGTTATTAAAAATTATAATTATAAATTATTTCAATCTAAACACTTTCAAATGTTGTGTAGGTTAAATTGTTATTTTAAATTGTTCATTCTCATATTAATTAACATAAAAAACGTCTAT
>NW_004440257.1:0-1412 GCF_000330505.1 Entamoeba invadens IP1
AATGGGGCGTGGGAGGGCAGAGACGTGTTTTGAGATGGGGGACAACAGTGGGTTAGACTTTGTGAATGAGAAAAAGAAAGAACACACAGAGAAGAAACGCAGTGAGAAGAGGCGAACAGTCGAGAAGTTTGGGAAGGTAGAGAAGTGTGAGAGACGTGTGGAGAGTCCAAGTTTTTTACCACTTGGGCCAAATGAAAAGAACGAGAAAGAAGACACAAAACAAGATGAGAAGGAAACTCTCAAAGACGGTGTGAGTGGTGGAGAGTCTAAAGATGAAGTAATGAAAGAGGAGAAGCAACAACTGACTATGAAACAGAAAGTAGAAGAAACACTTTCAGCGTTTAAGGTGACAAAAGAGAAGAGTGAGCCAATCGCATTTCGACAGACGTCACGATTCTTTAAGAAGAAAGGCACAATTGCAATCAAAGAGAACACGCCACCAAGTGTAGATATAGCTCACAAACAAAATGGGTCATGTGGAACACTTCTTGAAGAATCTCTTGTTGAGGGGCGCTCAAGTTCGACGGAGGGAAAGATCAATGCAAAGCACTCCCGACTGATGGGATTGAAGCGTGATAGGGTCCAGAGTGCGGTGATTGACTTGTCGCGATTACAACAAACCCTCAACGACAATCCACTGAGTCGATCGAATGTGCACAGCTTCCCATCACAGCAGACTTTTGTGAATTGGACAAAAGAAGCTGTTCAGAAGTTGACAGTGATAGAGAGTGCGGTGAGGGGGTGTCTAGTACGGCGGAAGTACAAAGTGAACAGTTTGTTAATGCGCAAGAATGTCATCACGGAGATAGCAGACACAGAGAAGAACTTCTCAAAGAATATGATTCTGATGGACGAGTTCTTCCGGAAGCCTCTCTTGTCTTTGGCCGAACAGAAAGTTGTTGCAGCGAGTGATGTGAGTCTTGTCTTTAACAAGTCGTTTGAGCAATGTCTTCGCAATAGTATTGAACTGTCAAAGCGATTTCGAGAGATGTGTGTCAACTTCAAGGCAACAACACTACTTGGTGAGAAGATAGGGGAGTCAATCTACTTGGCTAGCGCTTTACTTGTCTTCACAATGGATTACAACATCTCACTGAAGACGTGGAAGGAGATGAAGAAGGCGGGATGCGTTCGTACGTTGGTTGATATGAATTTGAATGAAAAGGAATTGGAGAACAGAACACTGGAACAACTCCTGATTCAACCCGTCCAACGTTTAATGCGATATCCGATGCTGGTCGACGTGCTAATTAAAGCGACCTACAAGAGAAATCCTGACTATGAGTGCCTCAAGAACGCTTACACACAATTTGAGTTGTTTTCAAATGTCGTCAACGAGCGGACTAAGATGAGAGATGGATTGCAGGAAATGTGTGAGGAGTGAACAACGCAGATCTCTTTGTGATGGAAGG
>NW_004440379.1:0-1034 GCF_000330505.1 Entamoeba invadens IP1
CAATAAATAAGTTTTTTTACCAAATATTAGTAAATAAAAGAATTATTTGCAAGTTGAATAAGTTTTTAAGTTTATTATTATTTTTCTTTTTTTATTTCGTTTATGTTGTATAAAAACACCAAAAATAAACGGAAAATTGGGCAAATATATAACATTTGAATAAAAGTTTCAAAAAATAGTTCTGGTTAAAAACTTGCACCTCTTTTACATTGATTTTTTATAATCAAAATACACTTATCCCAAATTGTACATAAAAAAGAACTAAATAAACAGATAAATATTCAGAAATATTAAAAATATTAATGCAAAAACATATAGTTAATTTAATAATACAACAAACATTAAAAAATAAGTTATAAAATTGTTAAATAGTTTAAAATGTTGCAAAATGGGCAATTTTGTTAATTAACACATTTATTATTTATTAAACAAATTTAAAAACACAAAAAATACATTAATTGTTATAGTTATTTAAATCGGCAATATTATCGTTTCCAAACATAGATATACAATAACAATTAATATAATTATCTAATTATTATAATAAACAAATTAAATATTACATCAAACCAACTAGTTCAAAATACAAACTAAAACAAACTGATGTCATTAAAAATTGATTTATTTGAACATCAGTTATTTAAATTGATACATTATTTAATATGCCAATATTTGATTATTAATGGTTATAACTTATAATAAACAATTAATTATGATTGTTTAAATTATGTTTATCGTATGATGGTGAAATACAATTCAATACGCCACTTATATAAAGGTGTTTATTAAAAAATAAGTAAAATATAAATAGAAGTGTTCTTATAATAAATATTTATAATTAACTATATTTTATTAAAATAAATACAAATTTGTTTATTAATAAACTTGGGCCATAAAGTCCGACACGTTATAACAGGATTTTTTTCCTTTTGTTTTCGGGATATTATATATTTGTCGAAATTATACCTGGTTTACTTATCATTATTTTCCCCTATTTCGATTTTTTGCGGCCTAATTTTTGATTTTTAATTTTC
>NW_004440377.1:0-1576 GCF_000330505.1 Entamoeba invadens IP1
CATAATGCTCTTACTTTACTAATAATCAAAATTTACATACTTGGTATTGTTTTATCGCAAACATGATCTAAAAAATGTAAGTTCTTTTTTACCAATTATAAGGGTTTATAAGGAGATCTCCAAAAGCGACAATATCAAATTATCTCGTTCATTGCAAGGTCAAACAGTTTGTTTATTATGTTTAACAACATCAAAACCACGACAATGACAACTTAGACTTGAACTCATGTGTTTATGAAGACAAAACAAAGCACAAAAAACAACAATGACAAAAAGACTTAATTTAATTTACTCTGAAGATAAGGAAGATGATGAAGCAGACCGCAAAGATGATAATTTGGTTTGTTAATTCAAACGATATAAGACTAACAAACACTGTGTTTACTACACTAATATATTATGATAAAATTTAATTAAAAATTTATGTATATTTGATTATATGTCTTGCGATTGTAAGCTGTTTCCCGTTTTCTTTCAAATAAATTCTGTAATAATTCAGCTTTTCATTGTAATATAAATAGACTTTAACAGCCTTCTTCAAAATACTTCGAAAAAATGCTCAGGCAAAATGAAAATGATGTTTTTTTTGTTTTAAAAAAATCAAATAACATTTAGAAAACATTTTACCATTATTCACCAAAAATTATCAAAAGCGGTTTTTTTCCTGAAGCGTTTTTCCACCCCTTTATATAAAACTTGTTATTATATAATTAAAAAATCAAAGCAAAATTGATGGTTATAATTAACTCGTATTTTTTAATGTGTACATACGAAATAAATAATATTAAGGCGACCTTGAAGATCCATCAAAATGCTAGGGCTGACAATATTTATTTAAAGTCAAAAACATACTTAAAATAATTAAGAACTGGTAACAAAAGGTTTGAAATGCGTGTCAAATAATTATAAATATAAAAAAATAATTAATTATTTTTTACATTAAATAAAGTGATTACAAAAAAATTATTTGGTTAACAAAAAATAATTGTATTTCTTTAAAAATATTCATATTTAAACAATTGTATTTCAATTTAAAAATGTATTTTTTTGATAATCACACATACAGTTACCAATATGACAAGACATGGAATGATAAATAAATAATTAACAATCATGTTTAAATGTAATTTTTGGTGTAAACATAAACCAAAGATAATAATTGTTTTTGACATATTTTTGATTTATGAATATATCTTTTATATTTAAAATAGGTGTGACCATTTTAATTGTGTAACTACATTAAAAACGATTATTTTCCAATAACTCACTGTGGATAATAACATGTAAATAACTTTATTGAATATATATTATCTTTTTAATTTATTATGTCTGATTACACACATAAATAGCACATTATGAAAATGACATCACAACTGTTATTGAACAGTGAAATAATAACATGATATTACAGTTACTTTTAATGATTGTATTTCGATAATTAAAATAAAATGATTCACTTATATACTTTACATGTTCATTGTAAAAATGAATAAAATTATCAAACATTTATACTTTTTGAGTGTGTAAACATTTAATTTCAAACTAAACAAATACATAAATATTATAATATGAAAAG
>NW_004440255.1:0-7260 GCF_000330505.1 Entamoeba invadens IP1
CTAAGTGACATGTTTCTTGACAAAGCATAACAGCAGTCCTTTAAGAAGTGCGTGGTGTACTTGGTTTTCTACCACGTTTCACTTATGAAGATATATCAATTCCTTGTCTTAATTTGTTGAGATAGACACGAGCTGATGGTATGGTCATTCGAGTTTTGTGGCTGTACCATACCAAAGACATTCCTTCTCTATTTTCTTCGTAAAGATGAGTCAAAAGAATTCGTTAGTTTTTCGTAACCAACACGTATGGTCTTTTTGCGTTTTTATTTTTCATTAAATCATTAAAAATGTGATGCCCCTCTGTTATGTGTGTCATTTGGCGTGTTAGTGAATTCGTTTTCATTTCTTCTTCAGTGGGGTTTTCTTTGAGTTCTGGTATTTCTGGAGGTTTTGTTAAAGGTCCAATGAACGGCTGTTTTTGGGATACAAAATCGTCAATTTCTTCCATTGGTATATATCCAAAAGAATCCATTTTGTTTTTTCAAGTTAGCTAAGTTGTTTAAGTATTATTTTTAATATTATTTTGAAACAAAATTACAGCTTTATGAAACAAGTTTATTTTATTTTGCTACATTTTTGTATTAATTTGAAACACTTTTGATTTCATTTGGTACAATTATATTTATTTTGAAACAGAGTTGAAAAAATATGCATTTTTGATTTATTTTGAAACGTTTTCTATTTGTTTTGAAACAAAGTTAAAACAAAATGAAACTAACTGTAACTATTAATAAAATTGTCATTAATTAAAACTAATGTTAAACTAATCCTAAGCATTGACTTTTTTCCAAATCACTTGTTGTCGTTTTCAATTTGACCCAAATGATAATTTGACACGTCTGTTCTATCAAATATGACAACATATTCATTTTAAATAACCTGGTTGACATAGTTTATTTCGTCGTATTCACATTTCAAGACCAACCTATTCTCGTTTTGACTTTATTATTTTTTCAGTTGTCAAGCAATTTTGTTTTTTGTTATTTTTAGCACACTTTTTCAAAAAAGAACAAAAAAATAAAATACAAACCATTTTTTAGAAAAATTACTTTATTTTTATTATAAATTATAATACTGTTATTATCATTCATAGTAAAAACCCAATATCGTTAAATAGAAAACAGACTTTATAAAAAAATACAAAAGTGTTATTAATTTAACCACTTTAACGATAAAATGAATTGAAATTTTACTAAAAAATAAATAATTGTCAATAGTTTATACACAAAACATTGGAGTATTTTTAAATGAAAAACTATTTTTACTTGATATTATTACAAGGCATAATCAATAACTTGGCGATTATTTATAAAAAAATAACAAATAATAAAGTTTTTATTTGTTGATTTGTTAAAACCGGTCGGTTTTGCACAACCCATAAATATGTAAAATAATCAATTGTATTTCAAATTGATATATGCAATCTAAACAAGAAATGAAGTATTAAATAGCATTATATTTTCATATTTTAATAGTTTTAAATCAGGTTGTTTTTCAAACAATCATTTGTGTTTTTTTTAATTGCCTGTTATTTTTTTAAAAAACTAATTATAAAAGACACGTTGACATAATATGTTTAGAACAACAGTTTCTATGTTTCAGAATTATTTCTTAACAAATTACATCTTGTCCAAAACAATGAACAATTATAAAAGTACAAAAGTTTTATAAAATTTTGTTTTTCATCAAGTCGATTTTAGGTAAATAAAGTATTTGACAGGTATTTCAAACACCAAATTTCCTTTAAATCCTTTATTTATTTTCGTGATAAAAGACAAATGAATTTGAAATTAAGTAAACTCTTGGAAACAGATTTATATGTTTGAAAATTTAAATAACATCATTTTTAAATGCAAACAAAGTGCCCACAACCAGTATATGTGAAAAGACACACTAACCAGTTATAGACGGTTAATGAGAATTGCAGAATTGGACGATTGATTCAGAAAGGCTGGCGAGAATCTGAACAACAAACAACTTAAAGTCGATAATACACAACTCAAAAAGAAAATGAACATTTTGAAATAAAGCAAAACACAAAAGACGAGAATTAAGTTATCATTTCGATTTTATAGTAATTTAATTAAAGTCTAATTTTAAAACAAGAGTCTCTTTTTAATAATATATTGGATTTTTATAATATATTAATAGTTTTTTAACTAGATGCCTCTATATTTTGCAAGCTAGACTCTAACTTAGAGTCTGTAAGTGGACTCTAATATTTCCACAAAGAAAAGCTTTCTGTGGACAATTTTTATTTAGTGATTAATCTATCCGATAACACAAAACATTTGTGATGTTCTATTTTAAATAGAAAATCAATGTTTTATCCAAAATTGATACAAATTGATGCGTTGATATTTAAGTTCATATTCAGAACTTTAAAAACAAAATAAAGTAGCGAGAAGAAAGCGAGAAGAGAAAGCGAATTAATAAATTGTTGAAATCACGTTTTGTTTACAAAGCATGTTTTTGTATAATCTAAAAATGGGTTTTTTCTTTTTGGTGTCTTTTTGCAATTTTGAATCGAACTTACAATTGATACTTCATTATGTTGTTTTTAAAAATCATAAACGTTTTTGATTTTTTTTTCTTTTGATGCTGTCTAAATACACAGATTGATGTAATGATATTTAAACTTATGTTAATTATTATCCAAATTTGATAATTATTTTATTATAAAATAATAAGTTTTTATTTTTTTTTACCTAACCCCTTTTTTGCCTTCATACACAAAACAATTTTTTGAAATTTTTTATTTATTTTTGTATCAACTCAAATTTGAATTGTATATTTTATAGTCACACAAATAAACATGAATGAGTTTGTTTGTGTAAAACAAGAGCAAAGCTTAAAAAAGAAAGATGGGGTCTAATGATGGTTTGATATTTTTGGTTGTTTTTTATAAAGAGAATATTGTCATTTGATTATAACGTAAATAGTGTTTTTAAAGTAGTTATATTTATTAATGTGACTATTTGACATTGTTTGTTATAAAGTGGATTGACAATGTTGCGTTTTTGTTTTATGTTGTAACACAATAAAGCGATATGAAATTTCATCCAAAAAGATTATTTTTGGTCAATCTTAAGTAATTGAGTTCTCATTTGTTAATTATTTTAAGTAAAATAAAACTGACTATTGGCCGGTTTGGGTTAGAAAGGGGTTTTTGAATAAAAAATGATTTGGACAATTTCCTTTTTACTTATTTTTCTTCTTAAAAAAAGTTTGGGGTTGTGAAAGTGTTAAACATCGTTTTATATTTATGATGGTGCTTTTTTGTCAATAATTATTAGTTTTTACAATTTGATTAATTTTTTTATTATTATTATAAAACAATTCTTTGTTTAAATAATACCAATTTAACTTAGACTTGTTCCAAAAATGATTTCATCATTTATGGTATATTGAAAGTTTTACTAATCGAATTTAATTTGGTTTAATTTATCGGGAAATCCATCAATTATTTCAATTTTATATAATAAAACAGAAGCATTTTTTAATTAATTATACCAAATTTTATTTACAAATATATATTTATAAATTTTAATTATTGAGTATAATTAAGTTTTTTTAATGGGAAATTTGCTTTTATAAAATCTGAGTTTTTTAATAATTATTTAAAATGGATTTGGTGTTAATTGTTTTTTGATTTAATTATTTATTTTGTCGTTTGTGTGAATAAAAAAGGGATTTAATCATTAATGGTATTTATTATAAACATTTTGTTAATATTTATCATATAAAAGAGCTATTATTTGACACTCTAAAATCTTCTTAATATTTTGGACTCATTTATTTATATTGAGAAAAAGCGTTTTTAAATTTGTATTTTTACTCATAAAAACACCAAAAAAGGAATATTACGATTATGGAGTCCTAATTTGCCAAACCAAATAATAATTAAATTAGGAATTTTACATTTTATATTGGATAATAATTTCTAATAAACGGGCAATGATACCACAAAAAACCACAAAAAACATTTTTGTTTAAGGCAAATGTTCAATAAAAATTGGTAAGTGCCTGACTGTGCGCAGATGGTTGCTGGAATAATTCCAAACGAAATTTCGCGATTTTCTGTTTGTTTTAAAAATATTTTTTTTAAAAAAAACACAACTCAATTTATTCAATAATTGTAAATTTCAAATTAAAAAAACCAATTAAAATATTTTTGTCTTAACAGTCGAATAATATACACTAAAAAACGGGAATTTTTTCATAAAACCCGATAAATAGTCAAATATGCCAAGTTGTTTACCCAAGCACATAATTTGCACAATAATTCTAAATATAAATAATATAAATAATATAAATAAGGATTGTATATATTTAAAATTATTCAACATTCGAGTAATACAATTGTTAACACATAATAATATGTATATATAAACATATCAACCACTTTGAACATACTACATTTTATCTGTCTGCCATTCTTTAAATGAAGCACAGCTGTGTTTTTTAAAAAAAGAATGTATTGACAAAAGGTTTACATTTTGTTGTCGTCTCTGTCTTGCAGTTTTCATTTTTTATATTAATATTGACAAAGTAAATTTGTTGTTAGATTAAACATAACATTAAAAACACAGTTTTTAATGTTTTAAATAGATAAAATACGTTTTAAATTGTAATACCTATAATCCACATCACACTATTTGCACAAATGAATACTATTTACATGCTTTAATATACATATTCGTAGTTTTTTTATTACCAAAACTCACAATAAGATAAAATATAATAGACTGTCAGCCACTAAAACTATGTTTTTACAATATTTTTTATTATCAAACACTTGTTTTTGTTTATAACGTTAATTCATAAACCAGACAATAACAATGTTAAGTCAACTTAAAATATGAACATTAAACAATCACGTTTACATTTAAAATATGTGTCCAAAATCAAAATTGTGTTTAATTGTCAATTTTGTTTTTAAATGATTGGTAGTTTTTAATATTTTAATCATGTCTAAACTTTGTAGTAAATTCGTCTATAGTTTTAATAACAATAAAACTAATATTTTTAGTTTTATCTTCAACAACAAATATATTTGTGTTAAAAACACGTTTGTTGAATACATGAAGTAGGTGTTTTTGATTATTGGAAACACAAGTTTTATTTGACTTTTTATTAATAACACATTTTCATACACAACAGACATGGCTACAAAATGAACACATTTATTTCATTAAATGTATATATTAAGCACACAAAAAATACACAACAAAAACAAAGCATTAATTGAAACACAATAAAAAGTGTATTTCAAATTATTTTAATGCTTAAACGATAATTAAACCATATGTTGCTTTTTTAGTTACATAACACAATAAATAAACAATTTACTTCTTTAATATAACATGAATTACCCATTTTCAAACAGTCTTTACTTGCTATATAAATACAAAGCACAGCAAACATTTCTCAAGAATAAACAACAATAATAATACAGTCTATGCGTGTAATATAAAGTATAATAATTGAAACTTATTTCTGTGAAGTGATAATTATGATATTATTATTATATGTATTATTGAAATAAAATAATTATTTAGAACATGTGCGTCATTTGATGATATCCAATGAATGTATTTGTATAATAATACAAACATTCTTAATATCAATCAGTAAATATTGCTATCCACAAATTTGTAGTAATAATTAATTCATTCATAACAATTTAAAATACCAAATCCATTCATTTTTTTAAGAAGGAAGCTCCTTTGATGTTATATATTTAGTTTTGTTGTATTTCCCTGTTTGTTTTTGAGAATAAAGTAAGTTTATCATATTGGAATCAATGTACAAACATGGTAAACAAACTAATCTTTTAAGTGAATGTTTTTTGCATACATGCCTTCCACACTTGCAACACACGTAAAATATTCAATTATTTGTTTTTCTGTTTGTTTTGCAGAGATAACAAAATAATGCTCTATTTTTTTGATTGAATATTCACGAATAATAAATTTTTCGTTTTTTTGAAAGCATCAAACAAGAAAAACTCGTAGCTCTTGCATATCGATTATTTTTTCTTTTTTCGATGTTTTCGTGAACCAGAATCAAAGCCAATTATTCTAATTCTTTAATTCTGTTTACTTTTTTCTTGGAAATATTTTTGTTTTGTAGTTTAATTATCGATATGATACTATTAAAAAAAATCCCAGTATGTAGTAAAACATGGCTAATGGCCATCTTGATGTCGGTCTCCTCATTTCTGTTCTTTTAACCGTTTCATTTACTATATCAACACCACCCATAAACCGGTTGTATCGATGATTTAGATTTGTTCTGATCATATCGATCTATTTAGTTTTATCAATATCATCTTTTGTTGTTTGGACAAGGTGTATTGGAATGTCTGGTGAAGATAACAACAACACATTTTTATTATGTTCAATGAGACTGGATAAAAAGAACCCATCAATAGTTCTGTAAATTAACAGAGAGCCCTCTTTTTTTTCTTTTTGCTTGAGAAGTTTTGGTATTTCTTTCCTTCAAAAATGCATGGTCCCACAAGTTTAATTTGTCCTTTGGTTCGTTCAAATAGTGACCTTGCCAATTTGAGAGATGTAAAAAATCAATCCATGTAAACAGTAAATGACTTTGTTTTGTATGGATTTATTAAATCCAAAACAACTTTTTCTCTCAAAACTTCAATCTTATTTCCATCATCACTCCCACTATACAAGAAAAAGTTATGAATTAAATTTGTTACGGAATCAACCAATAAATAAACCTTAAACCCTGATTTTGCTGGCTTATTAATCATTAAAATTTTATTTTGGTACTTTCCAAAATAATGTGATAGGTTTTCATCAATTGAAACTTCACTAGACATGTTTACCTGAGTACCCATATTAACAAATGTGATTTTGGCCATATCTATAATTTCCTTTATTTTGTAATAATTATCCTAGTCGTTACGACTTTGATAAACCGAGTCTTCATTAACAGAAAGTGGACAGTTGAAAGTTTACTCTATTTGAGTCTTGGGAACCACATTAAAATTCAGTGTGATATTTTCGCTCTTTATTTCACTGTTGGTCTCACTAAAATCATTACTATCATTTTGATTCTCACTCTCACTGTTACAATAATTTTCACTGTCATTTTCACTAATATCACAATTTCGCATTATTTCATTTTTCTTTCTGTAATATTCATTTCATTACCACCCATTTTTACTTTTATCTCTTCAACCTTTCTCCTGTATTCGTTTTCTTCTACAATAAATTCCTGCCATTCTTCTTT
>NW_004440255.1:7360-13833 GCF_000330505.1 Entamoeba invadens IP1
TCTCTTCTTTGATTTGTTGTATCATGTATACTCCCTGAATTAAGCTCAACCCGATAAATGCTTTCATATCAATATAATCAAAAATGTTCCATTTTCTTTTCGTGATGTTTGTTATACAAACACACGCATTATCTTCCATGTGTATTTGTGTACAACAACATTTTATTTATAAAATCTGTCAGTATAAAATAATCCAACAATTGTTCATTACTCATTTCTAAAAACTTTGGAGAAAATATAGCATCTTATTTTGGTGTTAAATCGACAATGTTTTCGACTTCTGTTAAATATTCTCGCAAATACTCAACTGTTTCTTCTTCATTGGTTATTTTCTCAATTTCTTTCATTTGTTCGTGTGTCATTTTTTTCTTGTTAATTTCGTTTTTCTTCCTTTTCCAGTAATTTCAATTGTTTCGAAACGTTTTGTTATATTTAATTCGTCATCAACATTAATAACCTTCGACATACTTACCTTTTTTGTTTTTTTTCATAATGAATTTGTCATCATTTAAATAAATTTGATACTTTTACTCTTTTGTGTGTCTTCATTGTATTCCGAATTACTGCTGTGTATTATCTGAACCTTTTTTCAACAATTTCAGGTAATCAACATGTGTTGCTAAATACAATCTGCAGTCACTTTCTTCTTTAATAAGAAGTGTATAATAGCAAATGAAATAACCACATGATTCTTCATCATTTTGAAGAATGTAATTGGCTGCCTTGTAAACAGAGTATTCGATATTTAGTATAGAAAAACAATTCGTGTAATTGTTGTAAATAAAATTCATCATGATAATCACCACAAGAGTTAAAAAACGATACACTTTTGTGTTTTTATCTACAACAAAAAGAAGAAAGTGTTTGTAAGCCCACATTGGAATAAAAATGATATCATTTGTCAATAAAATATTTTTAACAACTTTAATTTCTGACAGGTTGTTCGTTGAGTACAAAATTGTCCATGTGTTTTTTATACTTATTAAACTAAAGCTCTTTGTAAGTATTTTTTATTATCAAATTAACTTCAGGGTAAGTCATCATTACAGTTGATGAATCTCCTATTTCCATAAATATTTTGTTTTTTTACACTGTAAATATTAACTTTTTATTATTTTAAAGTTGACAAGAAAATTGTCGTACACCAGAAAACACTCGTACACTTCCTAAAATAGAATTTATTTTTTTAAAAAAAATATTTTTACTCGAAGAAATTTCATTTTTCACTTTGATTTTATAAACTGATTCTTTTTTGATCTTTTTTCTTCCAAATGATGCTTTAAACCTTTCTTGATGTACTTTTTGTTCTTTATTACGAAATAAAATTCTTCGAAAATTTATATGTTGTTAAGATTATCATTTTTTATAAATTGTTTTTTTTGTTATATTGTAATTATTGTTATTGGAAAGTATAGTTCGGTATAGTTTATAACAATGTCTAATATTTTTCGAAATGTTTTTTAAACAAAGTTCATAAAAATAGAACACTAAATACCACCATATCTACTCAACTCAACGTTAATATCACAAATGAACAACGGGGACTCATCAACAAACGGTGTTCGGATTTTTCACTGTGGATTATTCATTGCAATTAAAAAATTCAACATAAAAATATTAAAAACATGAAAAGATTACAATTTGTATAGATTTGGATTTTTCACTCCATTTCGTTTTTTAATGTATATGATTTAACTTATTTTATAACAATAAAATATATTGAAAATTAATTAAATTTTGTGTAATTTTAATATTTACTTTTCCGGTTTTTTCTTAATGCTTTTTGAAGTAATCTGAATTTGTCCATTTTAGTTTTGTTTTAGTTAGTTTTTTGTTTATAGACATCTTGTCATGTTCCAATGTTTTAACCAACTTTCTTTTTTAATCAATTTTTATTTTTTGTAAATGACATATTTTCACGTTGTTTTGTTGTTTAATTTCCACGTTTGAATTATTTTTCGGTAGATCACTTATCACATTGCGTTGTTTGACAATATCATTTTTTAATTTTTTGAAATACACCTCTGTCATTATGTTCGTTTAAAATTGGATAACTTTCAAAATCTTCAAAATTATATGTTGATTTACACGTTTCACTTTTTGATTCTTGGTGTTCGAATTCCACTTGTTGTTGTTTTTGATCTGTCATTGTTTGTAAATTTAAATCAACACAATTACATTCATCTTCAAAACACTTTGAAGAAGGTACTGAACTTGACAACACCATTTTTTCTAAAAATTCAAGATGATTGATTAATTTGTTAGTGTACAACTTTGTTAAATTTTCAACCAACTTATTCTTCTTTTCACAAACTCGATTTCTTCTTTTAAACTCTCCTTTCATTATTTTTTTTAAAACAACGATTTCTTCTTTATCTATTATAACGTATTTGTGAAACCGTTGAATTTCTTTGGGGAGTTTCCAACCTAATCGCTTTGCAAAAACCGAATGGTAGGATTCTGTGATGTTGTTTGTACAACAACACAATCATGTTGATTCCACATAGTCATAGGAAAATTTCCATTTAGCCAAGTGTCTTCAAAATAACTGAAAAGTCGGAGTATATTTGATTCTGACTTGTTGGATTTTAACATCTTAAACGTTTTTACAATTTATGATAATTCAATAAATGGTAAACACGTAATATTCTTAATTTCAGTATTGAAACTGTGATTTTTAATGTATTCATCTCCAACCCAAATCAACCAACAGCCCTTTATATGGATTGACAGAAATGAAAGTAACACACCTTCACTTCACATTCTAAATCGACCAAGCAAGTTTTCACTGATAATTCAAAATCAACCATACACACTGTTCCTTTTTTAAACAATTTAAATTGGAATTCAATCAGACAAAATTTATTGATTTCTTCGAATAGTTTTTTGTATGTTGTTTGTTTTTTATTTTTTAACAATGAATTAAATAACATAAAATGATCCCCATGTTCATACATACCATGTATCGAATATGATTGTTAATAGCCAAATGGAACAGTTGAAAAGGTACCATCCAAATACAAAAAAGTGGGCAAATGTTTGTATAAAAGTGCATTTTTTTGTTTTTTTTCAAAAATAAAAATGTTGTCATCTTTGTATATACAATAATCTTGAAAATTTGAATGTGATTACAATGTGTTGTTACCAAAGTACTTATTTCTATCTTTTTGGATATTCTTTTTGTGCTAGATTGTCTTCTCTTTTCTTTTGTATAATCATGTCCTCCTAATGCGACAGAAGTCTGAGTAAACCTGTTTACATCCATATATGCTCTGTGAATTACATCATCTTTAGCTATTTTGTCTCCAATTGGATCGTATTCAGCATCTTCATGTATTGTTGTTTTAGAAGAATAAACATATGATATAAATTTTGTGATATTATCTTGGGTTCCTTCATAATATATTATTTTGATAGTAACTAAGCATTTTTGTCCTTTACATCGAAAACAAAAAGGTGATCTGCCATTTCTATGAAATACATGACCACAAACAACAGGAAGTATGTTATTACTTCTTTGAGATTTAAATGATTGTATATCATGTTTCAAACATTGAACATTGTTGATAGTATTTTGTTGTTTTTCTATTTGTACATCTTCAATTTGAATTGTAGATACTTGGGTATCATTATAAGACGGGTAGTATGCTATCATGTTTTGGTTGGATAACTGCATATAGTGATTCTGATTAGAAAATGTTGGTGGTGCATAAAATGGTATTGGTATCATGTATGTATTTATGAGTTAATTTAATTTATTTGCAGATTATAATAAGGTCTGTCTAAAATGTTGTCTGCTTGTAAAAAGCTGTTAATTTGACAAAAATTACACAAAATAAGTTAAAATTATCAGGAATTAAGAAAAATATTGAAAACCAGGTAAAAATTATGAAACAATTTTTTGAGTGTTACGAATATTTTCCCGAAATACTCCAGTTTTAATAATCCAAAAATGCACTGAGAATGTTTTCAGACTGACTATAGCAGATAGGCAGTGAGTGCTGTTTGAAAATTTATTATATAAAAAACACACTATTTTTAAATTTAATCGAAACCATTCTTTTTATAAAATAAGTTAAATCATATACATTAAAAAACGAAATGGAGTGAAAAATCCAAATCTATTCAAATTGTAATCTCTCCTTGTTTTTAATATTTTTATGTTGAATTTTTTAATTGCAATAAAAAATCCCAGAATCCAACAAACAAGTGTTTAGCATCATTAATGTGGCACTTAATTATTTAAACCACATAATCAAAATTTTAAAGAGTGAACTTGTTATTTTTTCAAAGTTCATTTTTTGATGTTTTTATCGAAAGTAAATAATATGAAATAATTTCAATATCAACACATACAAAAAACTGTTCTGTACATTGTTTGTTCAAGGACTAAACTATAACAATAAACACGCAAAGCTGATATGAACCGTATTTTTTATCACTTGGGTTTTTGTAAAATTTTTGAGAATTATCAAGCACTTATCAATGAAAATATGAACAACACTTTACGTATATAATCCGAATTTGTACCGTGATTAATATATAAGATTTGTATCTATATTCAAGTCGTCATAAAACAAAACTTGCCAAAACACAAAAAATTAAAACAACGCAATAACAAAGTTAAAAACATTTCTATGATGATAAAGTATTCATTTTATTGTTCAAATAATCATTCTTTGTTCACATTTATGACTTTGGAATTGATGTTTAAATACAAACCAAAATCACAAATAAAATTATTAAATAAAATATAAGAATAATCACTGAGTTATCCATTAAGTTGACCAACTTTTATTTTATTTAATAACCACAAATCAATTACATACATGATATCAACTTAATAAGTGAGTATATTTTGTGTATTTTATATGTTTTCTTGGCTTTTAAAATCGAACAATACACAAAAAGATTTGTTAATAATATGTAATGTGATTAAAAATATCAACAATATAGAAAATGAATATAGTTTTTATAATTATTGAATAACTATATAATAACTAAATTATAAAACGAGCAATGTTTTGTTTTTGGAACAATAATAATATTTATTAAACAAGTATAATTTATAATTGATATCTTTTTGTAAAATTTAACATTCAAAAGAATAGTTTAATTGTTATTTATCAATAATATTTTTTATTTTTCATTCAATATAACCCCATAATTCTAAATCGCAATATACGTTTAATTCAAAATATAAAGAAATACATAACACGTTCTTAAATTGTTCGTAAGGTGGGTTTGGTTTAATTTGAACATTATTGGTTTTCATATTGTTTAAATAATAATAAATGATTTGTATATTGATAAGATTGTAAAATTTGTAATAATTTGTGGTTATCTTAATTTGATGTAAATAATACTGTTAACAATAAAATACTAAAACCGTTAATCTACATCAAACTAATAATAAAAAATATGATAGTTCAATTATATGATAAAATTATTTTAAAATACTTAAATATTAAAAATGTTGTATTAGTAATTTTAATACAACATTTTTAATTAACACTATTATTTCGAAGTGATTGATAAAAAATGTATTAAATTTTTATAATAAAACATAGTATTTTTATTGCTTTTTCATTAATTAAACCAAAGATATTTAGAATAAATAATTGAATTGTTATTTAACAGTTTATTGATGGTTAATAAATGGTTTATAAATAATTTATTCTCTAAACAGTTTGAATCTTTTTATACATTTCAATAAAAGTTCAATGTTTTTGATTTGAAAACAGCTTCGAATTGTTTCTTATATCGAGAAAAGTTCAAAGAATTTTTTATCAACTTTTCTATAAAAAATGTAATTTATGTATACAAATCTATTTTAGGAAGTGTACGAGTATTTTCTGGTGTACGACAATTTTCTGGTCGACTTTAAGATTATTATTTATAACTAATTAAATAGAAGCAATAATTAATATAATTTTAAAAATTATAATAGTTATTTAAACAGTTTTTTATTGTTATAATAAATATTTAAGTTTAAAAATACTATTGATATTTTTATAAATTCAAATCATCTTTTATTTCACCAAGAAAATTCTTTGTTTTAAATTATGATAAACAATTGATAGTGAATATTTTCGGATTAACAAATGGTTTCAATAATAAACCCAAAACCCAAAACTGTTTTAATTTTAATTAATTTAGTGATAAATTGATGTTAAGACAGAAAAAAATTTATATTACATATCCGAAGGATAATCATATTTCAAAAAGTACAAAATACAAAGATTGCATAATAAATAACATGTTTATAATACATTTATGTTACGTATTTTGAAACAATTCATAATTCAAAACAGTTTTACACCAAGTTTTTACATAAAAACAATACAAATAGAGTTGGTGGAAAAAAGTCCGGCTCGATAAGAATAACTATATTTTATTATAAACAACCATTTATTATTAGTTTCTATTTTTATTACTATTTAATTTCATATAACTATCGAGCCAAACAAAGA
>NW_004440255.1:13933-16797 GCF_000330505.1 Entamoeba invadens IP1
GTAGCTAACTTAGAATGTGATTATATAAATTGAATCAAGAATCAATAAACTTAAAGAATATTTCAATAAGTTGTTAGAAATAACAATATAAAAGATGTTATAATTAAATATTATGTTAGTCCTAATGTTATTCAAAAAGGTTATGAAATATCGTTATATATAAATAATCAAGATAATGATCAAAACTTTAAAAAATTGTATGAAAAATGGTTATTGTAAAGGAAAAAATGGAAAAATATTTTCATCAATGAAATTACAGTTCAGGTAATCTAATAGATATTTACTTTTCTTCAAACCTGAGTGTATTTTTTGTAAAAACAGAGTAATATTTTTACATCTTATCTGAAGATATCTATTGAGTATGTTATTTTTATAGTTATTATAATAATACATTAATATTACTTTATTAATAATATATTTAGTAATATATTAATAATATATTTTTATTTTTATCTTAATATAAATGAATACAGATAATACTTCTCAATCAAAATTAAAATCCTTAAAAACACTTTCAAAGATTTGTTTTCTTCTAATAAAACAAATCAAACTACAAAGACGGACCCATTAAAACAAATAGACACTTCTAAAAATATTAAAGTAAAAGAAGCATCACTCCAAAGAGTGAACGATGTAACACCAAAAACATTATTTGGTATGAGTTATTCTCCAAATGAAATTGATGAAAGTGAAGATGAATATAATATTGAGCAAAGCATCATGCCGAAAGCTGAGCGAAACATCGACACATCTAAAAGGTGTGGTGAAAAACATTCTGGGCAAAGCATAGACACATCCAAAGGATGTGGAGTCCGCATCTGCGATGTATCCATGCCGAAGGCGGAACAAAATCCTGTGTCAAAGACTGAAAGTTTGTCAGTTATTACTTCTAAACATATTATTGCGTTACAGAAGATAATATACAAATACAATTTAAAAAAATAGATATGATAAAACAATTTAACAAAGAAATCAATAGATATTTAATAATAATACAGAAGTTAACTTTATCAATACAAAAGATTTAAATGCTACAATTAATATAAATGGTTATGTATTCTGTAAGATTAAAGCCAAACAAACATTAATTAAGAAACAAGTTAGAATTACGAAAAATGATTTAGAGTACCATGAAAAATCACTGCGGCGTGAAATATTACTGCGAATTGTTATTGGGCAAATAATAATGTTATTGTGGCTTATAAAACATAAAAAATAATTTACTTTGTAAAATTGTTATATAATATGGCCATCAATTAAAACAAGGGTAAATTCGTAAAAACGAACATTCCAAACAACTCAAACTATATATTGGTTCTTATTTTATTGATTTTAACAATTTATAACGTAAAATACGAAACAATACATCAAAACAAAATAACAAAAACGAATAAATTAAAACATCAAAAATTTGAATAAATAGTCCACCTTTTGGACACCATAATATGAAATTTGATTTCTGCTCATCTAGTCGTTAATTTTTGTTGGGAATATTGAAATTATTAACTCCAATTGAATAAACTAAAATTACCATTATAATCAATAAATTTAAACATAATAATTTTATAAAAACACAAATAAATATCAAATCGAATTGTAAAGATCGAATAAACGTTTCAATTTCGAAATTATTATAACAACAAAAATTGCAATACAATAAACATAAACAAAAACACGTTATAAACATATTATATTGATAAATTTATAAAATATAAATCAATTTGATGATAACAAACGGTTAAAGAGCGTGGGGTTTTCAAATGGTCGATTATTTAATCACACCAATTTAAAATCTAAATAATTTGTTGAAATGAAAGAATTAAGTTGTTTGGGGTTCTGGTGTATAAACCCTTTTAAAACAATGATAATGTATAATAAAATTATCCATAATTAATCGACTAGTTTAATTATATGATAATAATTATTAAAAAATAGTTTCACATTCAGAAAAAATAAATTATAATTTATTGTTGTTTCTTTATAAATTTTTGCTATTGATGTTAATTAAAAATACAAGTTAATTAACTATTTCACTTGTTTGATGTTTATTATATTTTAATTATATTCATACTATAATAATAGTTCATTGTTTGATTTATTTTATGTAAATCGTGAATGTATTATCACATCATTCGACGATCAAAATAGCAAGTGATCATACAACCAATATGTCAAGTATTTACTGAACGGTTTATATATTACAGATAAAGGTATTAAATACACAATTATATTGTTTATTCGTTTTGTTTTTAAACCATTTTTTGTGTCACGGTGTGACGGGTTAGATTCTTTCTTGAATTTTTTATTTAAAAAATCAACGACTTTCATAAAACATAAACAAGACATTGAGTAATGATTTTTCAAATAACAAATCATTGTGAAAGCAACTAATGAATTCACTTTATACATCAGAATGAAATTATATTGTTAAGTGATTATTTGGTAATTAAAATTATGAAGAAGATTTTTTATTTATAATTTTTAATCTTTAACAACAATACGATATTAAGCAAAACTTTATTGTTAAAACGTGTTCATATTTTGGCAGCGATATGGACTGTTCAATAAAATTATATTTATTAAATTGATACAACGAATAAATCAATATCAAATATTGACAATTTATTCACATTTTAAAAATATCGAAACACATTTTTACTTGATAAAATAATTTTTGGATATTCGAAACTATAATTTAGAATTTGTCTTTTTGTAATAACAAAAAAACCAAAAACGTTTTGTTTTTAAATTGAAAAAGGAAAATACAAAACCCTCATAAAAAGTATATAAAAACACCATTTTTCCTTTTAGCACAATCTGTTGACTTAGCCTCAAAAGATTTTGTAGAACAAAATTGTCGTTTT
>NW_004440255.1:16897-31814 GCF_000330505.1 Entamoeba invadens IP1
TATAGGTGTAAAACACATAAGGATTCAACATCATACATTAGTGGTTTTAATAAGTATTTTTCATAAAATTGACATTATTTTTGATTATTGTTCACAACAATTATGTTAATATTTAATAAAACATTCTACCATTATATATTTTTAAAAAATTGAAAATATGTTTTTGAACTTATTATAAAATAATTTTAAAAAACTAGACAAACATCTTGGCGGTAAAAGTCGACCTACTATAACTACTCCTAACATAATATGGAAGAGATGGTTTTTATAAATTTTTAAATTTGGTTTTTTTATATTTTTTTTCTTATAAAATAAATACAGAAGTTACAACTAATAAAAAACTTATTTCCAAAAACAAGATTATAAAAGGAAATTCTACATGTTATGAATATAAATACGAAATTATAGACAAACATGGTAATCCAAAAATTATTACTTGATTTACTACATGTAATAATTCTATTAAAAGACCATCACAAAGTCACAAATATGTTCATGATAGAGATTATGAACGAATTTCAAATTATATTGAAAAATATTTCGAAGATAACAAATCCGAATTGATTCATTATTCAAATTTAATTAAAATATAAAAAGATGGTATTAGAAATGAGTTTGAAGTTATTATAACAAAGAATATTTTAATGCAATTGTTATAATTTAACAACACGATTTTATTTTAGTTTATAATTTTAGTAATTTTTTATCATAAATTTTTTTTCGCTTTTTGTTTTTTCTTCTAATAAAGATGCCAAGAGTTACAAAACAAGATTTCAAAAACTTACTCAATAAATATTTCTTAATTTATCCAAACAGAGGTATTCCATTTGCTAAAATTGAAACAGTTCAAGATGTTATTAACACAATATTCAACAACGAAAGAAGATTAGAATTTGCAAAAAAATCATTTGGATACATACACAAGAAATGGTAAAACATATTTCAAATCAAACTTTTACAATTATTCAAAATTGATACAAACACTTGATAAAATATATAATGATTAAATTCATCATCAACACGAAATAAAAGAAAGATACAACGAACTTTCTAATTAACAAGTTGCCATAAAAACTAAGATCAATGATGTTAAAGAAAAACTTAACAAAATTTTAAACAAACATATTGAACTTCAAAATTCAGACTTGTTAAGAAATAATGAATATGAATGTATTGTATTCTCAGAGCCACATGATATAGAATTATTTACTGAATGTTCAATTAATAACAGAGAAGATTCACATACTGATGAAAGATATCCAACATTTGAAGAACAAGAAGTTGACATCAGCAGTTTCAAACGTGATAAATATGATGTTCCAGTGGTTGAAAGGGAAATATACAAAGTTAATAATCTTGATCATTAAAAAAATACTCAATAATTCACTTCAGTCTGCAAATAAGCCATGCAAGATTAATATTGGTTTTCAATTTATAACTGAAGAATTGCATACAAATACTAATGAAAAAACATACGAATATCATATTAAGAACGTTGAAAATAACAAGTTGTCTATTACAAAAGATAGCATCATCAAAAATGATAATGATATTGTTAATTTGGTTTCAAACATTGAATCTGAAATAATGAGAAAAGCAGATATGGCTAAGAACAATCTTATATCTTCAAAACAAGTTTACATCGGTATTACAGATATGATTGTTGTCAAATACAATTTTGGTTCTACTGGTCTTGCTAACGAAGAATTCGAAATTTACAATAAATATAATAAAAATATTATGATAGCAAATACAAAATCTGATAATTTGTGTATGTTCAAAGCACTAGTTTATCACAAAGCACAAACTAACAAAACAATTAAAAAATCAACAGTCATATATACAAGTTTAATTGCATTGGCAAAACATATTACAATCAATTTTACAAATCAGATAACACTATTAAGACATCTAATTTATTTAATATAAAACCGAGATTGAACAATTTTGTAAATTCTTCAACTTATCTGTTTATAAATACAGCTTTGATGTTGTATCATGTCAACTATGTTTACTTCATAAATATGTTAATGAAGATTATGAAGAAAAAAATGAATATAATTTCTCACATTTTCAAAGACGGAAACGAACATGTTATGTTTTGTCGTGATATCAATAAATTAACTGAATATGTATTTTGTTCAAAATGTGGAGTTAAGTCTTGCTTAAATACTAAAGAAGGAAGATATAAATTAAAACATCATTATGATAAATGTAATAATTTATTTGATATTAAAATGACAACTGAAGATTCTTCTTTACCATATTGTCCACAAATATTCAAAGATAAATTATACACATATTGTAAAGCTCATGATTTGAAATATACACCAATGAAATATTATATGATATATGATTTTGAAACAACTGAAACCGATTATAAAGGAAATAAAACAAGTGATAGTGACGAGAAACTCATGCCTTCGGATGAAACAATTAACGCAATATTGTCAGAATTTAGTTTAGCTGTTTCTGATATACTAAATGACACAATAAATTCAAAATATTTCTGTAAATTCAGCATCAACAATGATAAAACAATATCAACAAATGAAAACTTTGTTGAAGATTTTATAAAATACATTATTAAACTTGGATTTGATATTATGAATGCTAACATCAGTACATTCATGTCTAATATTAATCCAATGTATCATGAGAATAAAGATCTTTTAAAGCTAGTTAATAACTGGGATTCCAATGTCGATATATTAGGTAGGAATAGTGAAAAATTCGATACACAATACATTATTCAACACCTTGATAATATTGATTCTAAAAATATTAATATTCTTGGTTCATCTTTATCTTGTAAGATGTTGACTATTACATACGATAATGTTAAAATATGTTTCAAAGATGCAATGAATTATACTGGTCCATTTAGTTTGGATGAAGTTTCTCAAAAATTTGGTAAAGCTGAAACTAGAGTCAAAGGTGTTTTTCCATATAACCAACTTAGAACTGAAAATATTCAAGAACAGTTTTTAAAAACAAATCCATTTACAAGAGAAGACTTTTACAATGAACTTAAACAAGAAGAATTGTCAGAAAAAGATTATAACAAATATTTGGCAGACGCTAAAAAATATTCAAAGTTCTATGAGTACACCAAATTTTATAATATTCAAGATACTGTCATCATGTTTCCAATAATTGATAATTAAATTGATTTGTATTCTCAAGATGACTTAGATATGTTAAACTCTATTTCATTAGCTAGTTTAGCATCTGCTTCAAAATATTTGAAATGTTACGATGAGTTTGATATTAATAAAGAATATAAAGTAAATGTGAAAGATGAAGAAAGGTATGAATTAACTGATTATGATTTTAAAAATATGGTATATAGATATCAATTACAAGACAAATTTGCTGGTAGAGACACCACAAACAACATTACCAAAAAAGATTTTAAACACTTTGAAGAAATAATTAATATTGGAATGTGTGTATATTGCAAGTGTAAATTCACAAAAAATAACAAACCAACTTTGGATAGAATAGACAATAAGCTTGGACACAGTGTTGGAAATGTTCAACTTGCTTGTAATTATTGTAATAAATTTGTTTCAAATAGAGACACTGTCGTTGGCAGATACATGATTCAAATAAGAAATTACGCAACAATTAATAATCTTACTCACAACATAGACGACAAACGAGTTGTGAATCTTGTTAGAAAGGGTGTTACTGGTGGATTATTAACAGTTCATTATAGAAGGATTATTAAAGGAGAAAACACAATTACTAAATTGAACTATGATGTTATCAATAATATAATTAATATTTACAATACTCAAAATATTATTACACACTTTGTTGGTGTTGATTTTAATTCTCTTTATCCTTCATGTTTCTCATCTATTGAAAATGAAAACATACCTTATACAAATCACAAAATGTACATGCCTGGTTCAGTTAATATGGCATTGTTTGATTTAACAGACAAACAACAAAAATTTGCAAGACACATTATCAACAAGAAAGAAGATTTATTTATTGCTGAAGTTAAAGTACATATTCCAAATGAGTAATTAAACCATTGTATCAACTTTTTACCAATTATTCGAAATATAGATGTTAGTCTCAGTAAAAATATTATTGGTGAAAAAATGTATGATTATATGAATAAAAACGAATACAAAACTGAAGATATCATTGAAAGAAAACTCACACAAACATATGACACAAAATTTAACAAATTTTCAGACAAATGAATGAGTTTCGTTGACCAATACATGGTGTTCATTCCATATTATTTATGGTTTCTCATTGATGAATTTGGATTTGTTATAGAAGATATTAAATCATTTGTAACATTTACTAAACATGATTCTTTCTCAAATTTTGTTACTGAAAAGATGAATACTAGTCAAGAAACAATATTAAATAATGATAAAGTTAAAAATTTATTCCAAAAGATTCAATTAAACATATCATATGGTCAAGACGGTATGAGAACAGACAATTATAACAAAACCAAAATAGTTGATAAGAAAGGTGCTTACAAATCAAATAAATCAGTTTTCCACATCGATACTTTATTGATTTCAAACTCAAAATATATTACAACTGAAAACAATAGTTCATATAAGATTGCAACACCAGTACAATGCGCATTTTTCACTTTAGATAATGCTAAATATTGGTATTTGAATTTTATTTATATTTTCATGAATAAATGCTTGGATCAATCTAGATTCCATTTTGTAGAAGGAGATACTGATTCTATGTACTTTGCGGTGTCTGGAGACATTGAAGATGATAACAAACAGTGTTTCAAACATATTATAATTGATCATGATTTTTATAATAAACATGTTTACAAATGGTTGCCATATTAATTTTATTGTTCTGATGACAAATTTAAACCAGTATTAAACAGTGATGTGGAAAGTATTCAACACAAAAAATGTTAAATGCATCAATTGGAAAACAAGGAGATAGTATTATTGCTTTAGCTTCAAAATGTTATACAACATTTAATAATGACAATATTGATAAACCTATTTCATTAAAAATTAAAGGAGTTAACAAGAAAACAAATAAACATATATGTCCGTCATCATATCTAGAAGTTATTGAAAAAGAAACAACAATTGATGGAACAAACTATCTGCTTCAATATAAGAAAATTTCCAATGTTGATGAAATATTGAGTCTTGAAAAACAATTGAAAAAATGAATAAGAGAATTAAATAAAAATATCGAAGAAGAAGAAGATAATATTATAAAAACATCATATCAAATTCAATTACAAGAACTCAATGAGAAATTAGAATCAAAATTATATTGGAAAGATGTCAAATCATCTGTTTATAAATATGTGAGATTAACTCTTCATAAAACTGCTTTGTCTGGTGTTCATTTGAAAATGCAAGTTCATAATGACAATTTTGAAACGTGTACTCCATTATATATCAAAGACGAAGAATCTGATTTTTATAATATGAATTATGATTCAACATTTTTCAACGAAGATCGTGAAAGAACATTTGACAATAATTTATCATCTGAATATGAAAAATATATAGAAACAGATGAGAATAATGATAAACATGTTGTATACAAGAAGCATATTACTATTAAATACAAGGGTGAATTTGTTGATGATTATGAAACACTCAGTGAAGAAGAATATCAAAAATGGTACAAAGAAAATTCACAATTCACTTATAAACCATATATATCAACAGAACCAACATATCAGTATCTCAAATTTAACACAGATAAAAAGAATTACGATGATGATGAATGTGGTGACGAAAGAATTGATTGTTATGGTACACTAGATAATAGAAAACAAACAGGATCAGTTATTCAAATAAATCATTCAGAAGTTGCTATCATTGATTTTGATATTCATGATAGAATACCAAATCCAAATTATGATGAAAATATTCCTTACAGTTTTGGAAATTCTAAATATCTCTATCCAGATAAACAAGAAGTGAGACAACAAATTATAAATAAATATCATCTTAATAAAGGAATTGTAAAAACAACATCTGGTGGAATCCATTATTACACATATTGTGACCGTATTCCTTGTGAACTCAAAAACAAGTCCAAAGTTGTTGAGATTATTTCAACTGAATTATATGATATTGATGTATTTGTTCCAAAAAAAATGTCTGAAAAGAGTGATGGAAAGATTATGAAATATGGTTCAAAAGCTAAGAATCACAGTGGTCAAATAGGTGTTTATCAACCTATTGACAAATATCAAAATGATGTTGACATTGATACATTTGAAAAAAATACTGTGTAATCTTGATTACTTCTATGGTGTTTACAACATTATGAAATTGGGTGAAACATATGATATACCAATGCCAAAACAGATTATGTACAATGACGAAGAAAGTAATGACGATGATGAAGAAAATGATTACAAAAAAGATAAACTTCAAGATAGAAGTATATTGTCAAAAATAAAATCTTAAATTCATGCTCACAAAAATAAAGGTATCACTTTATTTAAATTATTCACTTGTTTCAACAGATTTGTTAAAGAAGATAGAAAATATTGTTACGATGATTGTTTACAACATATGAATCTATCTAGTAAAGCACAAGATTGTTTCGAAAGTACAAAAGATTCATGCTCTGATAAAAAAATATATTGTACAATTAATCCAAACACAATGTTGAAGAAATATGCCAATATAAAATAAATATTTTAATTTTATTTACATTTATTTTATTTACTATATGTACATTTATTTTTTATCAAATGCCTAAACAATAAGCTATACCAGAATTCAAGAATTTATATGAAACAGTTATTAACTTTGATAGTAAAGAAGAATTTGAAAAATATTATAATAAATACGAAGATGATATAAAAAAGATTCCTACATTTAGTCTTAACATAAAATTCAAAATACCTTGTTATCATATAAATCGTGTTAAAGGTGTAATAACACTGTATAAAAATAAGAATGAAAACATTGATACAAATAATTCTGATAACAATTTCAACATAGAAGATAGATTAGATTTAATAATGGGTCATATTAAAAGTTTGGATAATAAATTAAATACTTTATTGAAATTATTTAATAACCAATAATCGAATTTATTTTTTGTATATAAAAGAACATGACAACAATCATCGACATGATTAACAGTGATATTATTGAATGTAATAACGAAAGTTTTACAAGATCAACATATATGGATATTTCTATTATAATTCGCGATAAAGATGGATATGTAAACATTACTAAAATGGTAAAAGAAATCAATAAATTGACTGGAAAAAAGAAATGTTTGAGACATTATTTGAATACACAAGATTATAACGAATTATTAGAAGCTGTTAAAGTAAATTTAGGGGTGCACGAAAACGGGCGACCCCATTTGGAAGCTACTTATGTGTTAAGAAATGGTTATTTTAATGAAATTCAAGGAACATATGCTAATCCAATTTTAACCAATTCAATTGCTTTTTGATGCGATAAAAGTTATGCTCTTAAAGAAAATGATATTATGAATACTATAAATGATCTTCATAAAACTAACAAGTTAATAAATCCAGAAACAACGATTGATGATACATTTAAAAATTTATAAAAACCATCTCTTCCATATTATGTTAGGAGTAGTTATAGTAGGTCGACTTTTACCGCCAAGATGTTTGTCTAGTTTTTTAAAATTATTTTATAATAAGTTCAAAACATATTTTCAATTTTTTAAAAATATATAATGGTAGAATGTTTTATTAAATATTAACATAATTGTTGTGAACAATAATCAAAAATAATGTCAATTTTATGAAAAATACTTATTAAAACCACTAATGTATGATGTTGAATCCTTATGTGTTTTACACCTATATATGTCAAAAAACCCTAATGAATAGAGTCAAATCCTTTGGGAATATAAATATTGAAAATGGGCATATAAATGAGGATTAATCCTTGGCAAATAATATTAAAGGTGATAGGTGACCTACTATAACTACTCTGGTATATCGATATCATAATCTGAATTTACAGCTTTAATTATTTCATCATGATCAAATATTCTTGTTTCTAGAACGCTAATCAATTTGTTCAAAGCATATTTATCTGTTAAAGGATATGTTTTACACCAACATTCATTAGTTTGGTAATTACATATTACATTTTCATTACTTTGTAGAGTGTTAAGATAATCATTCAAATATTCTTTGAATCTTTCCATTCTTTAAATTTAAATTCTATATCCACATCCAAGATCGACAAATAAGGATTTGTCATCTAAATCATATTTAACATAATCATCAACATCTTTATCATAATCAAGTTTAATTATCCCTTCAGTCATTGTAAGGAAGATAAAAAACCATATTACTATAAATTTACTATAAAACTTAATTACTATAAATTTACCATAAATCTGATCTATAATTAAATTCAAATCTCTGCGTTGGGGCTTCGCCCCTTCAGGTTTTTTCCAAAACCGTCCCCTCGCGATTTAATTAAATTATGATAAAATATAGTTTAAAATGTTGTTCCCCTAATTTAACATAATTTATATACTACTATACATTTTTTTATGTTTTACTATGAAAATTATTCACTGGGTATATATAGCTTTTCAAGCAAACATTACCATATATTTCATTATATTAATATCAATAAAGTATTATTATATATTTTATTATATTAATATCAATTAAATATTATTTATATTATTTATATAAATAAAAAAATTAGTAAATAAGTAAAATTGAATAAATCGAATAAAACTAAGATATGATGATATTGACAGAATTTGAAAAAACAAAAATCCATTGGAACCACAAATAAAAAAGACTATCTTGGCTGCTCAAGGGAGGTTCATTTCAGAATTGTTCAGTTTGCATGTTGCCGGTGGTGATGACTCTGGAGCCTCGGCTGGTGGAGCCAACAAGGGCCAGAAAGGTGCCAAGTTTTTGACTGTGGGATCTAATTACAGAGAACAACTTGATGATCTTATGAAGAAGTTAAGAATGACTACACCACACTTCATATTATATGCATTCTTCCAAATAGACAGAAGAGAAGACGCTACTTCGTTGACTCGACTGTCTTGAAACAATTGAAATGCAATGGTGTCTTAAAAGGTATTAGAATTACTCGTATTCAAACAGAATCATCTACAACGAATTCTTGAAGAGATACTTTTTTCTTGGAACTAACATCAACAAGAAGACTTCAGATGCTATGCCAGTAGTCAAGGATCTCATGAAACTATTTTGTGAGAAGTACAAGAAACAAGCCAAGAGTGAACACTGGCAAATTCAAGTTTGGTAAGACCAAGATTTTCTTCAAAGTTGGTGTTCTTGCTGAAATTGAAGAGAATAGAAAAAACAGAGTCAATGAAATTGTTGGTGGTCTTCATATGTGCGCAAAAGCCATTGCTCAAAGAAAGCTTATTGAACAGAAACTCGATGAACATATTGCCATTACTGTCATTCAAGACACCATTCACACTTGGTACCAATTCAGAAATTGGGTCTGGTTCAGATTATTCCAAAAGGTCCGACCAACACTTAAGAGAAGAAGAGTCGATGAGTGTTAATTCGCAACTAAAGACAAAGAAATTGAAACTTTGAAGAAGAAGATTGCTGAAGAAATTGCAAAGAGAGAAGCCGCCGAGAAGGCAATTTCTGAGATGAAAATCAAGAACGTCGATTTGGAAGCTTTAGTTTAAAAGCTTAAAGAAGATATTGAGCCAAAGAAGGTTTCTCTTGACAAGGCTGATATGAAGTCACGAGAAGACCAAGAACACATTGAGGAACTTCAAGGTGATATAAGAGAGGAAAGGAAGACTTGAGCAAGTTAACCACTGAGTACAAGTAACTTGAAGCTGATAATCAAAGACTTCAAGATGAAATTACTGAACACAGAGCCACTATTGCTAAGAAGGACAGTGTTATCACCGAGTTGAACAAAAACATTGAAGATAAGGAAGGCAAAATTTCTGACTTGAAAAAGAAGCATGAAGCTAAAGAAGACAATTCAAAGGATCTTGAGACACAATTGCACGAGAAGGAAGACAATATTGCCGATTTGGAGAAACAAGTCAAGATGTTGCAAAACACCATTTCTGATGTCAACGCATAGAATGAAAACATTGGAGCTGTTAGAATGATCTTGCCAATACCAAGAATGATTTGAAAAAGACTCAATTGGCTCTTGACGATATTGAGAAGAAACTCGACCAACAAGTTGCTCAGAACAAGAAGGTTTCAGACGAGAGAGATGGGTATAACCAACAATTGCAAGCCGAGAAGAAGAAGACTGCTGCGGACCAATCTGATAGAAGAAAAAAGATGGAAGACCAAGTTAACGCACTTGATGCACAAGTCTCATAATTTAAAGTCCAAGTCAGTGCACCAGCTTCTGTTGCTCAAAAAGAAGAGAAGAACATGTTGAATTCAAGAATTGCTGAAATTCAAGCCCAACTTGATGAAGAAAGACAGAAGGCTGACAGTGCAGATGCTGCAAGAAAAGCTGCTGAGAGCAAATTACAGTAAGTCCAGTTCAACTTAGATGAAGCAAATAACACTAAAGAAAAGTTGACTAAAAAGGCGAATGACTTGACCGTCCAAGTTGATCAACTCACCGACGAGAAGAAGAAGAATGATAATGATTTGGAGGAAATTGACAAGATGATCAACAACTTGAATGCCGAAGTCGACAAGGCACAGAAACAACTTGACACTGCAAATGATGACAAAGATGGCAACGAAGCGATGAAACAGAAATACCAAGACGAATTGAAGAACATTAGAACTGAACTTGATCAAGAAAACAAAGACCATGCCAAGACCCAATTGATTAAAGGAAAGTATGAGAAGGATATCGCTAAAATCATAGTCAGAGCTGAAACCCTTGAAAAGAACGTCCAGATGGCTGAACAAGAGAAGGTCAAGACTGTGAGAGACTATAAGGCTGCTTCCGAAGAATTGATGAGAACAAAGACAGAACTCGACGAAAAACAAGACGAATGCGACAAACTTGAAGACGATATGTCTGAGATGAAGACTGAATTGGAAGCCCTTGAACAAGCTGCTAAGACTTATAAACAGTCGAAGAACACTTACGAAAAGAGAAATTGACTGAGTTGAATGAACAACTTGATCTTGAAAGAACCACTGCTCAACAGACTAAAACCCAGAAGAAGAGCAATACAGACAAACTCAAAGAAGTGAAAACGAATTTGGTGAATATAAGGAACATGTTGATGAATTTATTAACTCGTTGACTGCTCAAAAAGCTGATTCACAGAAGGAACTTGAGAAGGAGAGAGCAATGAAACAAGAAGCCGACAAGGAAACTCAAAGACTTAGAACTAAAGTCACCGATTCAAAAGCTAAATTGGTGGATGCTGGTGCTACTGGAGCTTCTATTGCTAAATCGAAAGCAAAATATGAAACAGAATTGGAAGGAATCGAAACAGAAAAGAAGAAGCACAAAACGCGGCTGCTAAAGCTAAGAAACAAGCTAAACAGTATGCTAGAAAGGTTGAAGAGGCTGGGAGAAAGCTTGCAGAATTCGAACAGAAGGAGTACACAATTAACACTCAAATTGGTAAGACACAAGCGGATTTGAAGAAGACACAACAATCAGTCAGAGATGGCGAATTGAGAATTGTTGAGTTGGAAGACATATCAGAAAGGCTAGTGAAGATCTGACAACAAACAACATGAAGTTGATCGGGTGAGTGAAATTACTTTTGAATCTAAGAACAATTCGATTCAAATAAAACAGAAAAAGACAAGGATAAATAATTATTATATTTTTGTTATAATTTTTTTAATTAAAATCTAGTTTAAATACAAGAGTCTAGTTATTAAAAATATAATATTTTTATTATTGTTTTATAGTTTATTTCAATTAGATGCCTAGAGTCTTTGAAAGATGCCTTTTCAAATAATTTTCATTGAGTGATGGATATTTCCAATGATAAAAAAGATTGTGATGTTCTATTTTTAATAAGGAATTGGAGTTTCGATACAAAATCGATACAAATTGATTTAATCATATTAACTTTATCAGTAAAACCCAAAAATACATTTAAAAGTAGCGATTCATTTCAACAACATCACTGATGCTTTTATTTATTTAAAATAGTCAATTTGCTATATACTTACAATTGTTATATTTTAATTATGTGGAAAAGTCTATTGATCTTTTCTTAGTTTGTTGCTTTAAAAAAATAATTTGTGTTACCAAACTATTAAATTATAATTAATTATATCAACATTTGTGCTATTTATTTTTAGATGAAAATATCAACTTTAATATGATTTTAATATTTTTTACTATAGTTTGTAGTTTGAAAAAACCCATAATAAATAAAATACCAAACTACTTTTCAATTAATATATTTCAGAAAGATACAACGGGACACAAAGAGTAGATATGGCGCAACTGTCGAAACTTGTTGAACCCGGCGAGTTGCGGCGTCGTGAATCCATCTCCAAAAGATACTAGACACAAAGAAAAGATGCCCGAAAAACTAGAAACATCAAAATATCCTCATCAAGTGTTTGTTCCAGTGTTAGGTTTGAAGGGTAAAACCTGTTTTCTTTCAGTCTGTCCGACCCTTCGAAAAGACAGATTTTGTTAAAACTGTGTACATTAATTCATGTTGTGGTGACGTGGCAAATTACAAAAATGACACATTTTTGAGTCAATGTGTTGCAAAGTTTGAAAATGTTAATAAAGGTGACAAAAAAGTCAGTTAAGTTGGAAAACAACAACACTCTATGGTGTAAATTTGTCATTATCAGTCAACTCGTTCTGCTTGGCGGTGTAAGTGGATGGGTCGCAAAAACTTCCATTTTCACCTTTTTTGTACACACGTATATCACAACCATTATTACCAAAACCAAACCCAAAAAGATATTGACTGTCTTGAGGATAAATATAAAATTCGTAATTGGTGCTAATGACACTTTTCTTAAACTTTTTTGAATTCAAAGTGCCGCTTCTCACGAGTGAAAATATGTAAGAACTGCCACTGCTGATAAATTTGTTAACGGCATTAATATTTCCAGTAAACACGCCGCCAAACTTGTTGTGATTTGTGTCTTCTACCAAAAAGCACAAGTTGCTTTTGTTCATGACTTTTGTATCAAACACCGAGGTGTTTTGTGACCAGTTGTCTTTGTCTGAGTCAAACACAACACTCCCAATCTTCATACCCGTCAACTTCTCAAGACCAGCTTTTTCTTCAAGTGTAATGTGTTCGCATTTCATTCTATCTTCATCATGTTGTTTCTTTGAATTGATGAATTTTTCCGATGTCTTTATTTGATCAATTGTATTGTTTTTTTGCTTGTTTGATTCTGTCAATTTCATCTTCAAGTGGTTTTATATCCATTTTACACTTTTCTTCATAAAGTGCTATTCTGATATTGAATATTTCATACAACTTGTCGTTGTCGCTTTCTGTTGAAAATGAAGCCAATTCACTTTTGATTTTATTTGATACGTTATCCAAATCAGTGACGATTTTGTTGAGTAAAGTTGTGATGTTCTTCTTTCTATCAAATACCCCATCAAGTCTGTCGAAGTGTCCCTCTGCATTTTCAATGCGTTGTTCAATATCAAGTGACTTGTCGTCAACAAAGTTGTATTCTCTTTTATTTTTGTTGAGGTCTGACACCGCCTTTGCTGCGTTGGTGCAGAGTGCTGAGAGTGCTGTTAACTCGTTTTCCATTGTATGTTAATAGAGTTTATTTGTTTTTATATTTTATTTTATATAATCTCATTTAAAAACATTATTACCTCATTCATAATGATTTTTTTTCAATTGAAAACCAAAAAAGAAATTATTCAAACCAACATAAAATGATTTTAATTTTAAACAGGGTCTATCACGGAACAGGGAAAAATTTGGAACTTGTCCCAAAAATGCATTTTAAAATGAAAAGGGGTATATTTTATTTGTTTTCATACCAAAAATAAAGTAGTTTAAATAAAATTTATAGTTATGTTTGTTTTTACAATCTTTAAAACCTTTTCTTTACAGATGGTGACTTTTTGCCGCGGTCATTTTTAATGTTAAAACTACAGTTAATAACAAAACTATAAAATATTAAAATGTATAGTATACAAATAAATGGTTCAATAATATAATATTTATATTATATAAAATAAAACTAATAATTATAATTGATAATATTATAAAATATTAGAAATTGTTTAATAACGATCAAACAATAAATTAACTAGTTAAAATAAAATTTTTATTAACTATACTTTTCTTAACATAGTTAAGTGAAATCAACCAGAACAGAGCTGTCACCTTGCGATTACTTGTTAAATTAATTTGTTGATGCTTTTCATCACTTTCAAACATCAAATGATGGTTTAATATACCAAATTAATATAAAAATAGAATGGATTATAACAAAACATTGAATCATGATACTTGGTGTTGTTGATAAATTTAGGTTGTTTTATAAACGTGCAATACTTTGATAGAACAGAAGAGTTATTATTCGTAGGAAAACAAGTGAAACTACTCTGTTCATTATTGATGCATAAACAAAGTGTTTGAAACAAAACTACTGCAATTATCTTCATTCTATTGTTTAGTCTTTTTGTTTGTTTTATCAAAGCTATTATTAAATCATATATTTACTATATTTATGAGTATTTTGTTTAATTGAAAACTGTCAGTCAGTATGTTTGTTGATGTGTTTTAATATAGATCACAATTAAATTATTTTAAATTAACAATCATTATTATAATTATTGATTTTATTAATAAAATGTTAAAGAATATTATATAAAAGTACTATAAAAACAAGTGAGTGAAAAAAATCTGGCTCGTTTTAAATTATAATAAAATATAATATTTATTGTTATATGTTATAAACTATTAAAATATTTCAGAAACAAAACCAAAAAAAGAAAATAATTAT
>NW_004440255.1:31914-42674 GCF_000330505.1 Entamoeba invadens IP1
AATTGATGTTTTGAATACGAAAACGGTGTTTTGTAGTCAAAGAAAAGTTTTTGAAATGTCTTGCAAAAACGGAGCTTCGAGACGGTGAATTATTCGCAACGACATACAGCTGGTAAGATGGGACATATGTGGGGTTTGTCGAGCCACAATATGATACCGTTGGTGTTGTTTTGTATTTGTAAAACTACTACGCACAAATGACACAAACAACTGGATTAATTAAAGACGAAACAGTCGAACAACGAATTAGAAAATTGGTGAACTTCTTGTTGTATCGAGATTGGAAGAATATTATAAAGCCAGACTATTCGATTTGGGAGGAAAGCATCTACGCATGGACTTCCTTAAGTGTCCCACTGCAATACTATGGATTCACAAATTCAAGGCAACCACAGATTGTAAGCGGCTGCTATGGTAGAAAAGTATTATAAAGATACTAAAAGAGCTGAATTACAGAGAAAGAGACACAGGACCTATCAACTTTATTTGAGAAATTGTTTTGGAATGAAGAGAAAGGAAACTTCGTCCAAGTTATTTGGCAGGACAACAAAAGCAAAAAGTGATCATCGACACATCGACTGCAACTATGGCGTTCAGTGACATTGTAACTGATCAAATAAAGATAAAAAACACTTTGATAACATCAGAAAGTTCAACACCAAACTTGAATACGGCATTGCAAGATATCCACAAGACTCATATTTCTATTTTTCAAAGTGGAATATTGGAGGAAAAGAAGCTGGTGAAGCAAGTTTAATATGGGGAGAAGCTGTAGACGGAATCACTGGCGCTAATTATGTTGTCAATGCCTGATGTATACAAACACGCAGGTGTGCAGTCATGACAGCGCTTCAGAATCAACAACTCTTCCACTCTTTAATTATAAGAAGCGGTAATTTGGTAATTATTGTTATGTTATAACATATGTGTTGATATAAAATAATAATAGTATTGGTAAAGTAGATTAAATAATATAAAATGGGAGGAGTCGACTGATACTTAATGATAATAATTGGAAAAGACTTTGCACGTGTCAAAGATTTCAAAGTTGTTATGATGGTCAGTCGAAATTCAATTTGTTGAGTAAAATGTACCACTTCAATCCGATACCTTTAACATCACTATAAGAAAACAAGTTGTTCCCAAACATCGAGACTTACCATCTCTACTCAAAAAGTGATTTTGACAAAAAATTCCAAAAAGGTCATTTTTGATGACTCACGAAGACGCATTGGTCTTCCACAGAACATCGAGTGCACAAATGTTGTGTTTAGTTGAGAAGATGTCAAACTCTTTGGTGGTGAAATACCAACAAAAGAGGTACAGTCGTTGTCATCATCATGTTTCAATTCATCAACTGAACAACTACAGTCTGTATTTAGATGTTATCTTATACCTTTTGAACCATAAAAATTGGAATATTTCGGGAAACAGTCCCAAAAATCTATCTTAATTGTTTTGGGTTTTTTCACGTTTTACCTAATGCCCGATTTTTAGACAACATTAAAGCTATTTTTTGTCCACCAGATAACGTTTGAGACTAGATGATATTAAAAGACTGACTTTATGAAAAATAAAATATTATATTATTAAGTTTTTTAAAAATAAACATATTATTTTTAATAGTATTTATATTATTATTTATAGTAAGTTGATAAAATAAATTAACTCGCCGACGTACCTAATCCCCAACAAACCAATACTGCTAAAAAGAGTAGTGTTTTTGTTTTTTTGAAAAAAAAATATATTATACAGTGTAGTTCAATTATAGTAAAATGAAAATGGAATAACGAGTTCAAATTTTGAACTAATAAACAAATAAATTGCGAAAAAAATGAAAAAAAAAATATAAAATTTTATGACAAAAAGTAAAAAATGGCAAAATAAGAATAGTGGTAAAATGCAATAACATTTATTCAAAACAAACAAATATGTTTTTTTATACACTAAACAAAATAACAATTGGTTTTGAGTTGAAATGAAATACAAATTGCAAAAGTAACATCAACACATGGTGACAATTTAAAAAAACAGACAAAATTTATGTGCACACAATAGTCTTAATAAAAAATATAAACTTTTCAAAAAACCCATTTTAATAACTGTGTATTTTTTCAGACAGTACGATGTAGCGAGATTTTTGACTATTTTTTCTGTTTATAATATATTTTTATCATCTTTTGATATTTACTATACTGTGACTAATCTCTTGAAGAGTGTTTATCAAAAGAAATTAAAATATAACAAGCAATCATTAAAAACAGTTTTTAGTGTCAAATATTTTATTATTTTAATGACAATTTCCCTCCATTACATAAAATCCATATGTTTTTTTATATTGTTGTCTGACTTCTTGTCTGATATATGGACTGTTAAACCAATTGTTTGTAATTTACTTTTGATATTTTGATGTATAAAAATACAAATTTTTAATAATCTATTGAAAAGAGTGTTTAAAGTGAATAAGGTAAACCACAACTATATTTTTAATTTTTCAAACAACAAAAAACCAAACTTCTTTGTTTATCAATGCTATTTTATTGTTTTATTTGGTGTATATTTTTAATTTTTGTTGTTTTTTACATTATGAGTAATTTATCTTTTTGTTGTCAATTAAAATTTTTAAATTATTATTCTTTATATTCGGTTGCTTGATAATCAATTGCAAAAACATCGCTGTCTGCAAAAGCAATGCGTAATGAATTCGTTTTATTGTTATTATATTTTACAACTATTTCGACTCATCATTTTCACTATAACACAGAAGCACGTTTCTCAATGTTAATAATTACCGCTATTATCAATGCGTCATTCAGTGAACATAATTAATTATGTTTTTATTGTTACCACTATTATTATTTATTTGTTTTGTCAAACAAGAAATATCAATTTTCAGGTTAGTTATGTGTGCTTTTTATCGTTGTTTTTAAATTTTAAGAATAATTTTCTCTGAGTTGGCAGAAATAAGTCTGTCTCTATAAGATTAACTATATTTTATTATAAACAACCATTTTTATTAGTCATTGTTTGTATTTTTATATTTTTATAATTTATATAACTTTCGAGCATAACACAAATTCAATTTAGATATTAAAACTTCTTTTTGAAATTAAATACCGAAATTGTACATATTAAAACTATAAACTACGACCAAAAACAATCTTTGTTGATTTTACACATTGACACTTTCACATAGAGATTGATTCAAGTTATAAGTGGATTGTATGTGTGACAATTTTTAAACATTTGCTGCGTTTTGTGGGTTTCTTTAATATATTTAAAAGTCCAAATTTGTTGTTATAAATTAATTGTTTCAAAATGCTACATTTGAATTTTTTTATTGTTAAATTGTGTTGTATTTATTAAATTATAAATCAAATGATTAATTTGATAACTTTCAAATTCGCTTTCTTTTATACTTACTAAATCATCATTTTCAATTTTAAAAACAAACATCAAGTTGTCGCAATTGACTGTTTATGGGGTAACACAACCACAACAACAAAACTATGTTGTGTATCCGAAACGTCGATTTTATTAACGTAAATATCAAAAATTCAACCATTGTTTGAGTTTAAAAATATTTTCAATTATTTTTTTGTTTTTAATTAATGTTTTAGAAATGAAATAAAATGTTTTTTGAATTTATAACAATAAATATTATATTTTACTATAATTTGCTAATGCCGACTTTTTCCACCAACTCTTTATTATTTTGGTTGTAATTTTTGTTATGTTTTGCTTTCAACTTTTAATTTAAAAAATAAATGCACAAAAAGATTTTTTGGTATAAAAAATAAAAAATAATTCCATTATGATAATTTTATATTATTTGTTTTTATCTATTTTTTCAGGAAAATAACCTAATAATATTTCAAAATTATTTAAACAGTTTTGGGACAAATTTTTGAAAAACTGTTAAAAAGAGCAGTATTGGGTTGTTGGCGAGTTAAACCTTATGGTGTAAAAATTATTGTTATCAAAAAATATAATTCGTTGTTTGATTGAAAATAAAAGAATATTACTAATTTCAATTATTAGTGTTATTAGAACAATTAAGCATTTTATTTTTATATCAATTTTAAAATTAAAAACGCATTTTTAAAAAAACTTCAAATTAAAATAATAAACATGCAATTTATTCATTGTCTTTTTGTCTTATTATTATACTCGGTTTATTCGAAGACAATCAAAGTGAATCTATCGGGTTCTGTGACTTCATTGAATGCCGCCTCTAAAATTGCAACATCTGGTGACGTTATAGAATTTTATTCTGGAATTTATCCCTCCCAAAAAATGGATCGAAACATTAATGCCACATATGACCGCCCCATAATAATTCGAGCTGCTTTAAATTCCAAAGTAATTTTTGAAACTAAAAAAGGTGATCCGTTTGTGTTTAATATTTTCAACTCTTCAAATATACTTGTAGTTGGTCCTTTCATAGTACGAAGTGGCACTTATTATACCGTAGGTGCTCGTAACAGCACAAATGTGACACTTTCAAATTTCAAAATATACAATTCGACTCGTTGGGCCATATTAGTGAGTGGTCTTCACATTTTAGTTTCCCACAACTACGCAGAAGACTGTGTCATGCTTAACTCCAATTGTCGCTCCACAAGTTGGACACAGTGTTATGCCACATCCGCCATCAATTCTTACGTCCCAATTCTCTCTCAAAACATCACATTTTTAAACAATGAAATTACCAAATCGTGGGGGGAGGGCATTGACATCATTTTAGCTTCAAATGTACTTGTAAAAGGTAATGTTATAACGGACGTTTTTCCCGTTCAAATTTATGTTGATAATTCAAAGAATGTTGTAATTGAAGGAAATGTGCTCAGAGACACACATCGAGAGTTCTGCAGTAATCACACCGAGTACCACGCAATTGCAATTGGAAATGAAAGTTGGCCGCCTAAATTGGTTTCTACAGTCAATATCACTATTAAAAATAACTTCATTTGGGGAACACGTTTTGGGATTGCATATTGGGGAACAAGTGCGAGTGCATATTACAGTGATGTCACAATCAGTCACAACACATTTTTTAATATTTCATCATCGGCTTTGGCATTTCAAAATTCGTGTGTTGTGAAAGGCAAAAGTGTCAACAATCAATTCAAAAACAACTTCATTTACTCGAATTATATGTGGAACGCAGCAATTGTTAATTCCAGTGAAGCGAGTGGGTGGAACATTTCAAGTAATGTGTATGTCACAGACTACCCAAAAGTTCAGAGTGATACGTGGAATGGAACTGACGGAAACACACATTCGATTGTTTTCAAAAAGAAAGACGGAAACCCTTTTAAGTTTTTTCAAAGAGGGTTCTTTAAGAATTGTACAGAAGATATGTATTTCCAATCAAATGTTGAAACTTATTGTTTTGTACCTAACATGAATTCAAGTTTATATCATAAAGGAGTAAAAGTGACATATACAAATTTGGAAAACAAAAATAATGAAGACTTTTTTAATTGTGTTAGAAGTAATTTAAATCCAAGTATCGGATTTAGTGAAGGTAATGCAATGTGTTTTAACAGCGGTGCAATCTACAATAAAGTCGGTATTATCATACTAAGTTTAGTGATATTATTATAAGCAATTTTAAAATAGTATTCGAATTTTAAAATTGACTAAAAACTCAAAATATGGTTAAGAAGAAAATACCAGCAAACCATAAATTTATAGTATATTATAGTTTTTTGTTTTTTGTCCTGTTTTTTATTAATTTTATTGAAAACCCATTAAATGGTTAAGAAACCATTTTTATAGTTTGCTGGTTGGTTTTTAGGTATCTGTAATAACTGACTTATATAAAAACAATTTTTATTATTTTTACTTATTTTACTTTAATTTTTATACAAATTTTAAACATTGAATTTCCAAAAATAAATAATCAACGAAATGAATTAATTCTCGAAAGTTCATTGAGTCAATTATTAATATTTTTACTGGTTTAAGTTGTTTGATGAAGTTTGCAAATAATTATTATTCAAGTATAAAAGTCAAACATAATAATTATAAACAACAATGAGACCTTCCGAATTGACTCCAAACTTTGAGTACATTAGATATCTCGATGGGTATGAAAAGATGATGTACCCTTCCATAATGATACTCCGTGGTGAGTTTGAACTTTCTTCGGAAATACCAAATGTCGAAGAATATCTGAATAAAAAACTTCCTACTCTTTTCAATGAATTTGATATTACCAGACTCTCTGTTTGCACATTGAAAGGCAAACCATGTTTTGTCAAATCAACACTTCCACCATTAATAAAAACTGTTTCATTTGATTTACTCGGCGATTACTCGTGCAACCGAAAAGTTCTGACAGTGAAATCACCTATTGAATTATTAAAAGAATGGAAGAGTGGTATGCCCTTACCAATGGTTTTTGTCTCAACATCAAATTCTGTTATTCGTCTTCATTTGTGTTGTTCCCATTGTCTTTCTGATGGAAGAACAATTGAAGGAATATATCGAATTGTTGCACATTTACTAGACAAAAAAATACCTCTTCCAATTAACTCCAAACTTACTGATTTTGGCCAACAAAATTTGTTCCCCAAATTAACAAAGAGTGAAGCAACAACAATACTTCCTTCTATTCTTGATTTACCCAAATCTCCACGAATTAATCCACCGGAAGAAAATATCGTTTTTTCTGATGTTTCTGATTATCTTCAATATTCGTATGCAGAGATAAGTGCATTTTGTAAAATGCACAAGGTGGGGGTGCAGGCAATAATGATGTGTGCGTTTCAAAGGGGATTGAGAAAATATTTTAATGTAAAAAATGATGTTCCTTTGATTGGAAATGTTCCTGCGGATTCCCGAACCAATTCGTGTGCTTCAGAAGAAATGAAACAAAGAGAACTCTTTAGTGGAAGTGCTTGTGTTTTTCCAATAATAACTTCAAAAGACGATTTTATTGAAGAAATTGTGGCGTGTAATACTGCAATGAAAGAAATTCAAAAAAGTATTGGAAGTGCTGCATTGGTCACTTATTTAGGAACTCGAGTTAATGCAGATAACGGAGAAGATTATCCATATGGTTTTGATTTATCGACTGACATGCCATTTGTTGGGGTGTCAAATATTGGCTGTTATAAATATGTAACAAGACCGCGAGTGTGTTGTGTCAGTGAGTCAAAAAGACTTTTACCTTCAATCATTTATGGATATAAAGAAGAGTCTATTTTAAATGTCTATTGGAAACGATCAGCACCGATGCCGCAGAATTTTCTAGATACCATTATTGAGCAATTTGATGATATATTCACAAAAATAGGATCAAAAAGGGTTTAAAATTACAAGTTATTCTATTTATAGTTACATTTTCTATACTTACAAATATAAATATTAAAATCACTGAAATTAGCAAAATGTTGTTCCATCATCAAACACTGTTTTTCCAGAATCTGTAAATCCCTTTAAACTCAAAAGAGTGTCATAAGCTTTTTTAAAAAGTTCGCCATGAAAATCGGGATGTCTGACACCTTGTTTAATAAATATCTGTTTATTCACAACCAAGTCATCGCCATGTCTTGAGAAGCATTGGTGTTTAATGTACTTCACAATAAAATCTGTGTTATATATTTGAACTATTTCGCCTTCTTTAACTCCTCTTTTAAAAGTCATTAAAAATGTTTCTACGGTGCTATTATAGTTTCGGACTTTTATTGTTTTTTGACATCCTTTATATGCCTCTTCTATTGTTAAATAAATTTCATTTGAAGATATTTGAAGTTGGTGTTCTTTCTTTTCATATAAAGACTTATCCGAATTATTAATAAATGGTTTTTGTTCTATAATATTAGTACTATTTTGGTTTGTTGTTTGTTGTTGTAAAAGCTTTTTTTCCTTTTCCATTTCATCCATTCGGTTTGTGATGTTCTCAAGTTGTGTTTTGTAAAATTCGTTTTGGGTTTTCAATTCTAAATTGGTCTTTTCAAGTTCACTGCTTTTAATTTCAAGTTCTTTATTAATTGTATAAAGTTGTCGACATTCACAATTTAATTTTTTGTTTGCATCACTTTGTTTGGCGTTAATATCTCGTTGGTGATTAAATTTGTCTTGCAGGTCTTCTATTTGTCTTAATTGTTTTTCGTTAATGATTTTTTCATTGTTAAATTGATCTAATAAAATTGTTTGAAAATTTCTTGTTTTGCTACTTTGCTGTTTCAACTTATCAGTATCTTCTTTTGTTGTGTGAACTTTCTGTTCGACAATCTCGACGTTTTGTTGTGTTTTTAAATCGTTTTTGGTACATTGCAAAGTGTTTTGTTTTACTTCTGTTACTTTATTAATTTCGTTATTGTCAACTTGATTTTGGTTTTCTGTCAATACAATTTGACTTTTTAAATTCGTTTGTAAAATATCAACACTTGGAGCTTTTAATGACGTGTTATCACTCTCAGAGATTTTTAATTCGTTTTGTAAAAGAATTACTCCAGAACTCGATGATTCTATTTTTAGTTTTTTAAGCCGTAACATAAGTTTATGAAGGCGGGCTTTTTCTGTGTTTATATCTTTAACAATTAAAAGAGATGGTGAACTTTTAGTTTTAAAAATATCTACAAGACGCGAAGAAGCTTCAATTGCGTTTTCGCAGTTGTGTTGAGCACTCAAAATTTCTTGCAAAAACTTTTCTGTGTCGATTTGGCGTTTCATTCTTTTTTACAAGATCTTTTTTCGATGACAACCATAAAAATTTAAGTATGTAAAACAACAATTTAATTGCTTTATTATATAGTTAAAATCAAATTTAAATAATGAAATTGTATTATATAATTCAAATTAACATTAGTACAAAGGAAAACAAAAATTAAAAAAAAATAAAATTGAGTGTTTTTTTTGTAAAAAAAATATAAATATTATTGTTTTTGTTTTTTAAATAATAAATAGTATTTTCAAGTTGTCTCAATAAAAATGGTTAATAATTAAATGGTTTTAAAATAGAGTTTGAAAATTAACACTTAAAATATTTTTTTAAATAATTTTAATTTATTATTTGATATAAAATAGTGTAATAATAATTATTGAAAAAATCAATAAAATTAACTTAAAACATTACTACCATAGCCAGTAATATCATCAAAGTAAATGTCGTGTTTAAAACACCATCATTGGCATTGTCATCATTATCTCCACCACTTCCTTTTATAAAAATAACACTGGTTGTATCTTCCACACTGCATTTGTTTTATTCCAAAGAGTATTTTTTCTTCATTTCATTACATTTATTATCATAAAACTTTTCCACGTTAACTTTATTTTTATACGGTTTAATTTTGTAACTATTAGTAAATAGATTAACACAATCAGTTGTCATGTAGTATATTTCTGGATTAGTAAGTGTTGTTGTCTCACAAGAAGTTGATTTTGGGAATATAGTTTCAAATACAACAGGTGTTTGCCCTTTCAAAATGTCTGTTCCATCAATTTGTTCATTCATAGTATTATCACACGCCTTTCCCATATATATGATTCCTGTTATAACTTTCACTATTTCGCCTATAAAAATTCTGTCATAATAACACACGCCTTCTGTGTAAACTTCTTTATATCCAGTTCCATTGACTTCAAATTTAATTTGTGAATCAAAAGAAGTGTCTTTTCCATACTCGAAAGTGATATTATTGTCATAACAATTATCATATTTAATAGATTCAAATTTAAGTGCGTCTGTACATTTATCATCTGAATATTTTATTATTCCACATCTGTTGTTTGATGATAATATTCTCATCGAAGTTGTACCTTCCTTTTCACAATTAGATGAAGTGTAATATTTTGGAACATATGAAATTTTTTTTATTACAATCAGAACTTCCCCAGAGAGTATGTTTAAAATAGTAACTTGGTAGTGCATTTACAATTTCAAGTACATTTGTTGTTTCTTTCTTTTCAAAGCCAAAAGTGTCATATTCAGATGTTTGGTATACCACTTTATTGTCTTCAATAACAACTTTTTCATATTTAGAATCATTTCTTAAATACACTATTCCAACATAATATCCTTCATATGTAAATTCTGATCTTTTTATAACAAAAGAAGTTGGAAGGGTATATAAAGAACTGTCCTTACATACCCCAAGTTCATACGTATTAGAAGATTTACCACTCGAGCACGCATTGTTGTTGTAATTAGTAACAACAGCAGTTGTCCCAGAAATTAATATTTGGACACTTTTGTATATAGACAGAGCAATGCATTTTAGTGAGGTATAATACCTTTCTGGAGAAGTATAAGTGTTATTGTCACACACAATAGAATTTACAAATTTCACTTCTTTGAGATAAAAAGGAGGAACTTCATCGGCGGGATATGCTTTAAATGCATCAGTAGGTTTCATAGAGTCGCTGCATGTAATTCCTGAATAATGAATACCTTCTTTCATTTTAATATAAGAAGAGGACGAATCTAAATAACACACATTTTCTCTATATATATTAAAATACCCATTTTTTGTGAGACGTACAGTGTTGTAGAGTCATAAGTATACCCTCCAAAAGTGAAGGAGGACATCTTCTTATTTATATTATAACACATGTTGTATTTATATTCAACACTTTTATTTAACAGTTCAATAGTGCACTTTTTGTCAGTGTAATATCTTTTTATTAGCTTCGACTCAAGTGTTTTCATCATATAGAAATACTCTCCGTCAACAACACAACTTGCTTTGGAATATAATTTGACTGGACTTCCTGTATTTTCGACATCACAAGAATTTTTTTCT
>NW_004440255.1:42774-48043 GCF_000330505.1 Entamoeba invadens IP1
TGTGTGAACTGCCCATCACAACTTGTTGAATTTAAATAAGTAATAGTAGACCCTTTAATTGTCACTTTTTCATAAGAAACGCCATCATCATTAATGTAACAAATATTTGGAAAATAGACAAGAGTTCTGTCACTCTCAGTCTTAGCCACAAATTTTGGAAGAGTGATTGTCACACTAGTATTTCCCTGATGATCGCAGTTATTAAATAAAATCCTTTGTGTGTCATATTGAGTAGACTGACATTTAGTGTCGTTGTAAATATTAAAACTTACAGACAAGTCGCTATACCAATCAACTTTTTCTTGAAGTAGATTTGGAGTCTTGAACACATCCTAAAGTTGTAAAATACTTTGGCGGCAAAGATGAAATATATGTAGAACAATAAGTCGATGTTGGATATGTGATATAATCAAAGTAATATACTAATGATTGAATGTCTGAAACTTGTTTTAATGTTAGTGTTGTATCTTCTGTTGTTACAGACTCACATGAAGTCCCCGTGTACACTTTACCTGAAATCACTTTGGTAAAACTAGTGATGTCATCGGGATTCACATAACAAGTGTTTTCAACATATATCTCGAAGTACCCATATGGGGTTTCGTGTTGATAATAATTCTGTGCGTTTGATAAACACAAAAATAAGAGGAGTTGAATCATATGTTTTTTATTGAATAAATTAATTTAAATAATCAACTTTTCGATATTTTAAAATATTCCATTCAAATAAAGAGTCATTTTTTAACGACAAATTCGAAATTGAATATTTAATATAATATTATTTGTATTTTTGAATAAAAAAGATTGAAATTATAGTATTTTGTGGTGGAATTTATGTTTTCACAAGGCCAATTGACTAAATTGTCAATTATAGTCATCTTAAAAAGAAATAAATATTTTTTAAATGTTTTCAAATTAAATAGATTACAATCTTGTTGATTTTTTATTATTTGGAATCATGAGAAAAAATCATGAATCGTTCACATTTCGAAATATCTATTTTATAACATTCAAAAATTTTTTAGAATTTTTTTATTTTACAGTTTTTACTTTTATCGAAATGTTATAATATGTAGATAACATTAATAAAAATATTTAATAATTAACACAAGCTAGCCACCAGTTGTATCCAATTTGCAGCCCTGCTTGGAAAAACTGACCGGCAAACTATAAAAATGGTTTCTGAAAATTATTTAATAGTTTTTTCAATAAAAATTTTAAAAAAAGACAAAAAACAAAAAAAAACAATAATATACTATAAATTATTTTATGCCAGTATGTTTTTCTGGGATCTTTAGTTGCATAAAAGATTAAATATCGATTTGTTCAAAAAGTTTATAAAAAGTACAGGTGTATACGTCATATCATTAAAACTTTCCAAAATGGTTTTTTGAATACACATATCATTAAACGATTACTTTAATATTTAAAAAAATGATATAACATAATCTAGGTGATTTGATCACCATTACTTTTGTGAAAAAAAAACATTATACAGGGAATATAAAAAACCGCTTCCTTCTTTTTAATTACTTTCTATAGATTTAATAGTTATAACTAATAACATTATAATAAAAAGTATAATACAAATTACCACCCAGGACAGAAAAAGTAACTACGAGGAATATTCAGCCTTCATGGTAAACAGTACCATACATTTTATTATATTAATATTATTTGAATTTATAAAAACAAGTTGAAGCGGTTAAAAAGACGGAAGCGGTTTTTAGTCCCCCTGTAATAATATTGTCAATCATACACAAAAAATCATAATAATTATTCATATTGTACATAACTATTATTGTAGTAGTTAATACCAGTTATGTCTTTGTTATTAAACTGTATCTCTTTAACATGTTTTATTTTTTGTGTATTTTTACTGTTAATTTATTTCACTATAATACTGTTTTTATTCAATCTATTTTTTTTGAATAACTAAAACTTGGCCCTACTATTTTTTATTAATATTGAACCATTTACTTTGAATGTATTATTATGATAATATTTTCATTTGATTTCATAAACTAATTATGATATTAATGTAATTATACCATTTTATTAATAGAACATAACGTCTTTGTAAAGGTATCGAACATGACCCATTGTCTTTTACAAAAGTAACAATTCGAAAAAGTACAGCAAATACAATTGACAACAAAGAGCTTCGAGTACAAAAATTAGCAGAGTTGTTACAATTTCAAAAAAGTGGCTATGCTATTGTTAATATTGATAAGTCTCATTGGAAGGTTGGTAATCTCCGAACAAGAAAATGGGGTTCACGTGGAAAAAACACTTCAGAACGACAAAAATGAAAACGTTTAACATGAGTTGCGTCAGCTCGATATCCGAATCAGGTGACAAATTTTGTCGAGTATTTAACGAAACAGTCAATAATGAAATGTTCAGTGCATCATTTAAACTTCTTGTTAAAAATTATGTTGTTTTACTTGGAAACATAGTCTTTGTAATGGACAATGCTTCTGAACATAGAGAGGATATCATTTATGAAGCAAACGCTAGAGGGTGTAAGGTGTTGTTTAATGCACCCTATACCCCAGAATGCAATCCAATAGAAATAATTTTCGGTATTTGGAAAAGTCGAGTTGGTAAATTACCAAATGAAAACTTTCTTTAATTGTTAACGAATATGTCCAGATGCTTTAAAGATATCGAAAAAATGAGGTAAGAAGAAGTTAGAGTCATTTTCTTGGTCGATTATCGACAAAAGTGATTAATCGAGAAGACCTCAAATGGAAAATGTCAATTAAGCTGTTTTCAGTATTATTTTGAAACAAAATTACAGCTATATGAAACAAATTTATTTTATTTTGATACATTTTTTATTAATTTGAAACATTGTATTATTTTGAAACACTTTTTATTTTATTTAGTACAATTATATTTATTATGAAACAAAATTATTTTGTTTTGAAACAGAGTTGAAAAAATTAGCATTTTTGATTTATTTTGAAACTTTTTATTTGTTAATAAAACAAAGTTAAAACAAAATGAAATTAACTGTAATAAAAAATACTTTTAACAACAAAATACTATAGTCATGGTAAAAAAGGTTGTTGAGTAAAAACGGTTGTTGATTGAATAAAGGTTCGGTTTATTTTTGTATTTCAATAAAAGTTACACTTATGGTGTACCTTTAATTGAAGTTGTTTTCCCTTCAAACAGAACCAAAAAGAACATATTATTCAAATCAAAACAAAAAAATAAATAGAAAATGAAAAAAACCGTTTAAAACAAAAAATTACAAATTTGTTATTTTATCGATCTTTGAAACCTCGCGTTTTAAATTTTCGCAAATACATAAATTGTCATCGCATAAAGTATACATTATTAATATGTTATTTGCTATTAATTTTTATTATTTAAAATACCATGAATTGATTTATAATAAAATGTATTTTTTTGTAAAAAAAAATAAAAATTGTTCGAACAATTTGTTTTGTAATTTTGATTAACTGGTTTAAGAGGACGAGAAGCTAAAAAACGCGTTCAAAATAAAAAAAATGAAAAAAATTATTATTTTTTATTAAAATCAAATCTAAATTTATATATTTAAAAATTTCGATTATATTATTAAAGTGTTGGCTATTTTTAATTTATTTTTAATATTTATAATTTGAACAAATCAAAATCAACAAAAATATTATTTGAATTGTTTATTTTTCGGCTCTTTGTTCACCCAGTTTTTTGCTTTTTGCTAATTTGCTCTTCTGCACAAGTCACAGACAACCTCGTGATGATATTTGTAACTACAAGTATTACACACACAACAACTGTATATATAATCACAATTAGTAAGACGATCTCCTTTGAGTTTGTCACAGATACAACAATGTCTATTTTTCTTTTTTGATCAATGGTGTTAGGTAAAGACGATGTGTCATTTGTATCTACTCCTAAAAAATCAACAATTATTATTTTTTCGTGTGATGATACATATTGATAAAGTCTTACATTGGCATTTTTTTCACCTAACTGAAATGCGAGTTTTTGATGATATTTTACTCTGGAAGGTTTCGAAACAATAGCATTAAGTTAATTTTGGAATTGTTTTTCAAAAGTTAGTTGTTGATTTGTGGTGTCTTCGTTGGAATTGGGTACATTTCACTAAATGACAATTCACCAAAAATGTTTTGGAAATTTTGAATAAACTGTTTTCCAAAAGTCGGTACCGAAATTACCCCAATATTTGCTAAATAAACAACCCATTTTTTTTTCTTTTCTTTTACCTCTGTTTTTTATTCATTTTTCTTCGTCTTATTTTTCAAATAACTGTCTTCCACTTTTATCTTTTCTCGAACAAACAAAATATTCGCATTATTTTTCCCTCCAAATTTCTAAATAACTTTCTTCAACGAAAAAAAGACTTGACAAAATAATCGATTTTGCCGAAAAGTTAGAAACATTAATTTTGAAACCCAAAACAATTTGAATAACAAAAAAAACTAAATAATCATGTCTAAACCAAGAAAAAGTTATGAACGCGAGCAAGAAGGGAAGAATGAGAGGGTCAAGATGGCTTTGGAAAGAGGACTGTCATATCGCGAGATCCAACTGCTTTGTGGAGTTTCCAAAACAAAAATAGCTAGTATCAAAAGGGGAGAGGAGACAAAGCCAAAGAAGATGGGAAGACCAAAAAACATCAGTGTTAATGTTGCTCAAAGTGTTGTCACACGAACATTAACTAACCCATCTTCTTCTTGTCTTATGGTTTCCAACGATGTTAAAGTTTCTCTTCAAGTGTCTATCGTCTTAGAAAAGAGAACAAATTTGTGTTTGCAAAGCAGAAAAAAATGCCGGCTCTGAAACCATTACACATAACAAAAAGACTTATTTTTGTTAAGAAACAGCTGGCAAACGCAAAGCGTATTTTGACGTGGACCAAAAACACTCTCATTTCCGACGAGAGTCGTTTTTGTTTATACTCTGACGGAAAATATGTTTGGAGAAGACGTGGAGATCTTGATAAGGAGGCGTTTGTGCCAACTCCCAAGTTCAATCGGGGTGTGATGGTGTGGGCAGCAATTGGGAGTCATTTCAAGTCAAAACTCGTTTTCGTCGACGGAACACTGAACGCGGTAAACTATCAAAAAATGTTGGCCGAATCAAGAGTGTTTGAAAACGCGAAGAAAGTGTACAAACACGGGATGGTGTTTCAACAAGATGGTGCAAGACCCCACACAGCGAAAAACACAATTGAATGGTTTGAAGGCTTGGACCCGAAGTTCATGGTTCGACTACTGAAAGAATG
>NW_004440255.1:48143-49449 GCF_000330505.1 Entamoeba invadens IP1
GAATGGCCTGCAAATAGCCCCGACCTCAGCCCAATTGAACACTTATGGCAATACTTGGACACCTTAGTAAGAAAAGAAAAGGAAATCTTCGAGAACATTGAAGAACTCAAAGAGGCTCTTGAAAGGGCTTGGGATTCAATACCTCTTGAGACAATTGATAACTAAACTGTTTTTCAAAGTCGGTACCGAAAGGACCCGACTTTTTGAAGTAAATGATTCCAAATATTTTTCATTTTGTTTGACATCGTTTTTTTGCTTATTTTTTTCCCTCTTATTTTTTAAAAAACAAACTTGACTGAACCTTGAATTTAGACCAAGCTAAAAAATTAAATAAAAAATAACAAGGAAAATATCAAATAACTTACTTCTTCAAAAATTTTGCTTGACCATATGGTTGTTTTTGCCGTGAGTAAAACCGACTTTTTCTCTTTTCAAAAGAAAATGTTAATGATCCAACAAATAATAAAAATCTTTCAATTTCATTAACACTTACAACACAAAGAAAAGATTATTGAAAATAAAAATAACCATTTAATATGTGTAGTGTTTCAAAGTTTGTTTTTTTTAAAGAGACAACCATAAAATAACAACAAGTTAGAACGATTTATTGTGTATTTTGAAGTGGGGGAGAGTCGTAATGTGAGAGGTAAAATACGGTTATCTCACCCATTCAAACTACTCGTCCATTACCAAAAGGCAAAAATGCCGATTTTTTGAGAATCTCAACAGTGAAAAAGACTGAATAACAGTCTCAGAAAATCGGACAAGTTTGTTCTAATTTTTTGTTAAAATCCCGAAATTTTAATTGAAATTTATAACTGTATTGGTTTTGAGGGTTAAAAAGTCGGTACTGTTTTTTCTTTTTTTCAAATGGAAATTATAAATGAAAACAACAAAAAAACTTTAAAAAACGGGAATTTATTATAAAAGGGTTTCCACTAATAATTGGTAAAGTACCGACTTTTGGCATACAGTTTACATAATGTCGATTCCAAAGAGGTTTGAATTGTGCAAGGAAAACAACGGCGAATTTATCGGACACTTGCTTTAATCCGTTATCATTTTTTTATTTTTTTCTTTTTGAACTCGTTTTATCATTTCTTTGTTCGTCTTCAGAGGATGTTTGTTTGTTTTTTTATATGTATTCAAATTGTTTTCATTATTTTGACTCGAAAAGAAATAACTGTCTTAGAAAAATTGCAAAAGACTTCCCAACGTTTCGACAAATGCCCGAAAAATTACGAAAATAATATAATTTGTTTGTTTTTTTAGTCAAAAAAGTCGGTACCGTTTTTTGTTTTTTTTA
>NW_004440255.1:49549-55288 GCF_000330505.1 Entamoeba invadens IP1
AAGCATCAAAAATATCATTCGAAACTAAAGCAGAAAATGAAAGAAGCATCAGTATTTACGATCATTGGTGGTGAATTTCTTTATTCACAAATGCAAACAGTCATACAAACAGTTCGAATCAGTTTTTCAAATGCGTTTACAGAGGTTGTAAATGTAGATTAGTAATGTCACTTTCAAAACTAAAATCCCATGTGGTTCAAATTACTTTTCACCATCTTCATTCGCATACATTTGATTATTTCCCAGATAATGTCAACCCATTTTTCATACAAGAAGAAATGAAAAGGATGAAAGACAGATTTAAGCTTGGTTTATCTCCAGACAATATTAAAGATGAGTTTGGACTATTTTTTTCAAGTAAAGTGATGTCATCATTATTACACAAAGATAGAAAAGACAACCAATTGTGTCAAGCCTAACAACTGAAAGATTATTTTAATTCTTTGTCAGACTGGTCTACAATTATATTTACAAATCGACGTGGTATTTTTCAAGGTTGTGTTTGTATCAACCAAACATTATGTACATCAAGAGATATCGGAGAAGTTGTTGTTGATGACATGACATAGTCATTGCACAAAAAGTTTTTATTTACAATCAATAAAATCAATGTTATAAACAACTATTATTTAAGTGGATATTTAATTTGAGAATTATTATAGTATCAACACTGTTGTATACAGTAGAAATTCTATCGGTGTGTGATTCCATCCGTGTGTGACTCTATCGGTGTGTGGTTTTGACCAATCAAAAGTGGCCTACACACCGATAGAATATTATGATTTCCCACATATTTGGCACCAAAACCCTTAAAAATAATGTCAACTGCAAATTTGTTATTATTTTAAAAGAGTAAAGACTTGGTAATAAAAACTTAAAAAGAGAAAAATTATCAAACAAAAATAAATTCAAAAAAGATAAGAGAAGAAAAGCAGAAAATGCTCTTCAAAAAATATTAAACTTTAAATGATAATAAAAATGCACCGACTTTCACACCAATCACAAGAGCACGCTTGTGATTGGTGTGATGACAGAATTGATACCACAAAACTTAACAATTTCAGCAAGGAATTCATAGATATTTACGACACATGCAGACAACCAGCCAGGCGTGCTCATCCAAGTTTTTGAGGGCGAGGCATCTATGACATCACATTGCAACATGCTTGGAAAGTTTGGGTTGTTTGGTATCTTATTAGCACCACATAGAGTCTCACAGTTGAAGTCACATTTGACACAAATGCAAATGGGATATTAAATGTGTCGGCTGAAAACGAGACAACAGGAAAGAAGAGTCTCAAAGGCACAAGTGGACAAGATGGTTGCAGACGCAAAGAAGTTCAAGGCGGAGGACGACAAGATGATGACTTTTGAGGCTAAAAATCGACACTCACCTTATGCTACCGTGTAATAACACAGTGAACAAGCAATTTTTTTCAAGGTTATCAACAAAAGGCAAAGAAGCAATTGAAGCATTTATCAAGGTACACTCGAGTTGTAAATTGACAAGAATCCGCACCAAAAGTCCACGTTTTTATACAAAAACGCAATGCGTTGTTCTTATTCTAAACAATTAAACGATTTAAAAAAAAATTCACAATATTATTTTATGTATACACGTGTTACGTTTTTTTCTCAAAAAAACAAAAAATATATTTTGTCATTTTTCTTGATTGTGGATAGTTTTACAAATTTCATTATTTTTTAGTTTTTTTGCCAGAAATTAAAAAAGAAAAGAAAAAAAATTACACATTTTAAGAAAACCATTTTCATGACTCCACACCGATAGAATTTTTACTGTATTTGATTTTTTTGTTTATTTGAACGTTTGGTTGAGTAGATAACTTTGTTATAAAAATTGATAACACGATCTGTTAAGGTTAATAGTGATTATATAATCAATTCAACAATGTGTAAATTCAGAAAAAAAATTGTGAAATTTTGAAAAATATATTTTTGTTATTTGGTAAAGTGGAAAGTAAAATGCCGATTTACAAAAAAAATAATTAATTCGACCCAAAAGATTTTAAGATTACTTGGGTCGTGACAATCTCGAAGGTCGTTTTAATAAAAACAATAAGACAATATAAAATGCTAATTTATTAATAAAATATAATAAGAGATAAATCAATATAAAGAACAAACTTTTCTTTGGCTCGGCTGGGCATTAACAATAGAGGCAGATTAAAATAATTAATTAAGAGTTTTAATTATTTATAGTTTATTTGTTTTATTTAAAAAAACACTGTTATTAATGCTTTGTTACTATTTTTTAAATAAACCAACATATCCTCTAGAACCCCGATTATTTGTGGATTTTTCTCTGACAAGAAAACTTTATACTGATAATAAAACAACTCAATTTTGTCTGGTTTCTGGTTAATGATTTTGTCTCTCGTTTTTCCGCTATCTTTAATAATTCCAAAACAATTTTTAATTTTGAACAAAATTTAAATTGTTTTGGAATTATTTGAACAACGAAAAAAAATGAATATCAAAATGTCTCAACTTACTGGCTATCACGTTATGATAGTCTCAAAATACTTTGAAACGATTAAAGACTTTATCAATTTGGAGTTTGTCTGCAAGAAGTTTGGTGATAATATGGTAAAGTTTCACTTCAATCCAATTCCTTTAAATTCCAAAACAATTGTACACTTCCCAAACATCGAAACACTTCACTTGTGGAATAAAGAAGATGAGAACTTTGGCAATAGATTTCCTTTCTGTGTTATATTTAATGAAGATAGTGAAAATAAAAAACAAAATGAAGAGTACAAAGATAAAAATAAATGTGTTTTAACAAAAGAGTTCTTTTGTATCATTGTGTGGTTTGCTGTTGATTTCAAAACTGTTAACACAAACAAAAGTCGAAACATTAAATTTAAAAATGTTACTTTCACAAAAAATGATAGACATAAATTTGGAAATGTCATACCATTTGGTGTGACATCGATTGGTGATGATTGTTTCAGTTATTTATGCAGTCTGAGAAGTGTTACAATACCATCAAGTGTGACGTCGATTGGTAATTATTGTTTCTATGGATGTGCAAGTCTCAGCAGTGTTACAATAACATCCAATGTGTTATTATTTTGTGAGAGTTGTTTTAGTGAATGCAGTAGTCTTGGCAGTATTGCAATACCATATAGTGTAACATCATTCAGTAAAAACTGTTTCAACGGGTGCAGCAGTTTGAATAGTATCACTATACCATTAGGTGTAACATCATATAATGATTGGTGTTTCAGTGGATGTAGTAATCTAAGCAGTATGACAATACCATCAAATGTCACATACATTGGTATCGGTTGTTTCAGTCATTGTTGTGGTTTAAGAAATGTAACAATACATTCAAATGTCACAATTATTAGTAATAGTTGTTTTTATGGATGTGATAGTCTGAGCAGTGTAGATTTGCCATTAAGTGTGAAATCTATTGGTCATCAGTGTTTCAGTTATTGCAGCAGTCTGAGCAGTGTTACAATACCATTGAGTGTGACATCAATTGGTTATTATTGTTTTCATGAATGTAATAATCTCAGCAGTGTTTCTATATCATCCAATGTGACATCAGTTGGTAATTATTGTTTCCCATCAAACACGGTGATTCAACATAATTAATGAAATAATTCAGCTGTTACATTTTGTTTTTAATAACAAATAATTTAAAAAGTTAATGTATAATATTAACATTTTACTGATATTTATACAAATTGTGTTTAATTTGTTCACAATAGTTTTATTGATTTGAAATATTTTTTTGCATCAACTAATTTTAACTATTTAAATAGAGGACCAGGTTAAATATATATATATATTAAAAAGTAAATGAAATATCTTAAGGGTTGAATTATATTTTTATCTTGGCCAACTTTGTATTATTATAATGAAAATATTTATATTTTTTTACATTTACATTGTTGAAATAAATAACATGTGTATCATTTGTTAGTATGATTTAAAATTTCAGTTTGTTTTGTTTTTTTTTTCATCATTAAAACAACGTGTAATGAATCACAACTCGTTTTATTAAATTGAAACAAATTATTAAAATTGGTACACCAAAAACAATTATTTGTATGTATTTTAGTAAAAAAATTGAACTACTTATATTTTTGTCTGTTCTTTTCTTGTTGCTAAAATTATACGAAAAACTTCTAATTTTTTAATTCATTTATTTTTGTGTTGAATATTTCGAAAACGCGTGCTGTTATATTATAATTGTTTTTATATAGTGACCATTTTTCTTTATAAGCAAATTCATTCCTATTTATCGTTGAAACTGTTTTTTTCACATTGAGAATCACAATTCGTTGCACAAAGATAAAATCCTGTTTTAATTTTTTGTTGTGTTTATCATTTATATTATTATCATACTTTTCAATGTACAGTAATTCAAACGCCTTAATCATAATCACTTTGAAGACAAAAAATATTTTATGAATGTGTACTAAAACGATGTGGTGAATTTGAAAGTCTTTTTGAGTTTTTAAAAACCAAGAAAGTTGTTTTTATTTCAACTATTTGTAGAAAATACATTTCTTGATAAAAGAGTACTCAAAAATTTATAACAACCCCAATGACAGTATTATTATACTTGTTTTATTGGTATAATAATTTAAAATATTTAGATATATATGTATTACATGTATCAAAACCAACGAATAAATCACATTTTTACAGTTAATTGTTTCAAAAAGTCGTAACTCTTATTAACTTTACCAATTGTTATAGAAAGTATTAATAATTATTTATAACAAATTTAAAACATTAATATTATGTCAATACTCACTGTAGTTTTGCGAAGGGGTATATTTTGAAAAATTTGTTGTAGCATAGAAAAATATCAAAAGCATCTTTAATTGGTTTATTTAGTCTTTTTTTTCAAATATTATTACACTTTTTGCTTGTGTAATGTTATGAAAATAAGATATTTTTTAAAAATGGAAATTTATTTAATAAATTCAGTATTTACTAATTTATAGAAAACTTGAATTCTGTTCGATGTAAATTAAGGTGTTAATATGTGCATATAAGGTGTTTTTTAAATGATGTTTAAATTTATAGCTAAAAGTTAAATGGTGTTAATGTCATAATAAACACTTTCACATTATGTGTCTATTATTAACAAACCAAATCTATGCTTAAATTATTTGACTATATCATTAAAGTTTTTGTTTCACTTCAAAAAATCAGAAATAAATATTTTGAGATGCCACAAGAGCTTGAAAAGAGGTATGTAAATAAATGGGAGACAAGCTGTGAAATGATTTTGCTCAAAAAATCAGACATTTTGTATTTGAGTATTATGAGAGGTACATTGAAAACGACTGTAGTAAATACGTCTCAAGTAAAGTCATGAAATTGTCTTACGAAAAACAACAAAAGTTTTTAAAGCAAAGGTGTTCGATTTGCTTGCCTGTTTTTTCATTTCCATATTTTTGACTTTAAATTGATATTTTTATAAATAGCAATTTTATTATTTTTTGATTTTACTTATTTAATAGTTTTCAATGTTAAGTAAACAATACATTTTAAATTGATTATTTTTAAAAAATAATTTTTATTAAAGTAGTAAATTTAAAATGGATTCACTCCGAATTACCATCAATAATTTATTTCGTTAAATTCTGTTTTTGTAATATGTTAAATTATTAAAATAAATTTGATATTAAAAAGAAATACATTAATTTTTATTAATATTTTAACTTCATCTGGTGATTCATATACTTTGAA
>NW_004440255.1:55388-67546 GCF_000330505.1 Entamoeba invadens IP1
TCTTTTCGCTCAATTAACACACTTCATATGTGAATGTGTGCAGTTTATTCCTTTTAATGCAAATTGTGTAATTTACAACACAAGAAGCTTTATACAAGTGAAAAATGTTAACTGTTAAAATTATTGCAACAATACTATTTCTACGTTGAAATTACCAGATCCAGAAAGTTGAACAACAAAATTTATAAATTCAATAAATGAAAAGATTGATAACTTTGGTAACTACTCGGAACGGAAACCGCTTTTGTTGTCTAAAACTTTTACTCATTTTAACTTTGAAATATTTTCAAATATTTCGTCTATACATTCAACAAAAGGTAACAACATTTTACTTGTTATAAATGGTCACTTTTTTCATAAAACTTGAAGATCGCCTTTTTATTATCGTTGTAAAGATAGAAAATGCAAAGTACAAATTGTGATTTGTGAATATGAAGGAACTGTTAATCATATAACAAAATTTGTTTCTTATAAATATGAAACTGGTATTACTGTTCATTTTGATGAATCTTATTACCCATTAGAAATTGAACGAGCAAACAAATGGATTGATGACAAAGTTAAAGATATCAATAATCGTTTTGAGTCAACAAGGAAATTGTTATCGGGATACGATTCAAGCCATGATACAAGAAGACTAAGAAAAGTGAGGCGAGAAACCCACACCTGAAGAAAAAACCGCACCCATTTTCTTTTTTCTTCTTTGAAAAGCTGTTAAATGAAAAAAGGTTCAGTCTTAGTTTTTTGGTCAATTGAGAATGTTCTTATAATTAAAATACAATATAAAAACCACATGAAATTAACCTTAAATAACAAATATAAATTATTATGAAATTAAAAATGAATGTATAATATCATAATATTTTCTAAAAAAAAGTGATTAATAAGCTTTTGAACTTATTTTAGGTTTAATTTTAATATAATTTATTAAATGTTTAGATTAAAAAATATAATATAAGGTTCACTTCTTAATACATACTTTAAACAATTAATTAATGATTAGTTTAATATAGTTTCTAAACCATAAATTGTTATTAAGTTTATTAACCATAAAAATACTAATAAGTAATCAATAATTTATATCCACTTTAAACCCATTTCTAATAGTTAATAAATTGTATTTATCAACCACTTAAACATAATAAATAACACATAAAACAAACATTAGTCGCGCGTAATTTGCATTATCTGATTGTTAATTTATATTCGCTAAAATAAATAAATAAATAAATAAAATTGCCAAACGGTAATGGGGATCCGCAACAACTCAACAAAAACACATCTCTGTTGTTTGTGTTGAGTTTGAATATTTGAACTTGTTTATCTTAATTTTAAGTTTTCATAAAAGTTTTTTGAGGAAAAATAATGGTGGATATAAAACCCATTTAATTTTTCAACAACTTAAGTCGTTTTAACAGTTTATATTAATATAATTTTAATAATATGTATAGTTTGTTGGTGGTGTTTTTATGAATATTTTTATTAAAATTATTTAATTTAATTTAAGTTATTAATTCGTAAAAAAATAAATATTAGAAATATAATAAATTTTTATTATAATTGATAATAATTGTTATGATTAAAAACACATTCTGTAACTTCTCTTTATAATGTTACAGTATGATATAAAGCAGTGATACATAATAGAATTGTTGATGTACAATCGTTTGCATATCAAAATTTTTGTTTTAATTTACAACTTAATAAAAAAAGATATGTGTCAAAAAAGACATAACTTGACTTTTTTTATTGTTTTTGAACTTATTTAAAAATAATGATATTAAACACACAACAGAGCTATAATATAACATATTCACAAAAACATAATTGATTTTGACTTGTGAGTATTATAGATATAAAAGAAAATATTTTGATCAAAAAATAAACATTTGTCCAGAAAAAAGCAAATCTCTGAATATTTTTACTATACATTACTATATTATAGAATTTGTCTTGTAAAAATATAAACTATTTTTAGAAATTACGTTTTGATGAACTATTACAAGTTAAAAAATATAGTTTAAATAATTAAACTATATACATAGTTTATATAATAGTATATTTGTTTTTTTGAATAAACACAAATATAAACACTGTTATAACAAACTAAAAGTACGTAAAAAATCCGGGCCATTTTTGTTCTTTGATAGTTCATTTTGAATCAAACTCGAATCATTTTTTATTTTTTAAATAAAAAACACCAAAAAGAAAGAAAAAGAAACTATAATAACCCGACTTTTTTATTTTTTACATGTTCTGGAAGTAAAAAACACAATAATTTGGGTAAAAGAAGAAAAAAAATGGGTGCGGGTTTTTCTCCAGGTGTGGGTTTCTCGCCTCACTTTACGGGACCTATAGGGGTGTGATAAAATGGTTACTACCCCAAAAATGGTTACTGTCAGTGTAGAACTTCTTTTTTGTAAAAATGAAAAACATTTTATTTAACAAAATTAAAATGGAAATTGAAAATGAAAAAGCGGACTTTTGGGTTCATTGAATAAATTTTTTGATTTGAATAAGTAAAAATAGATGGAGTGTGTGTAAAATATCAAACCATAATTGAATTAACAATTAATTATATTTATATTATTAATTTTATAAGGTAATAAACCATAGTTAATAATTAAGTCAAATTATAAAACTCCTGCCCAAATTAAAAACGTTTGTGCCAATGTCGTGTTCATTTTATGCGCTTTTTGGTATCGACTTACCAAAGGGCGATCCCTTTCTGACTTTTTTATTATTGCGGACTTGTTCTTGTTATTATGTCTACTTGTAAATACATATTATATATAATATTTTTGAATTAATGGAAATACAAATTTTAATGTTTAAATTGTTATTGTTATTTTGTGTCACTTAACTTAAATGGCAGTCCATTTGCCACATTATTTTAACACCACTTTTGGGGTTTTAATGTTCATAACTCGTGTTTTAGGTTTATAAGTTTTAATTTGTTTATTGGTTTAATTTAGTTATTTATTAATAAATTATAGTTTAATTATTTGAACTTTTAATTAAAACTCTATAATAAATAAAACAATAAATTGATTAGTTATATTATAATATTTTGAATTATATAATAACTGTTTATCGTTTTAATTTAATTTAAATGTTATTTTTCGATATACTATATAATAATAACAATATTATTTGAATATAGTAAACTGGTTTTATTTATAGAAGTCTTTAATAAAATAATCAACATGGTTTATTTTGTACATATCTTTGAACCAAGTGGTTCTTATCAATCAAATTTAGAATCTCAATCATCTCTTGATGTTTGTATGTAAGTTGAATAATGCATATGTTTATTATATAATAATTTTAATTTTTTATATGAAGTAAAATATGGGATCATTGAAATACATTTATTTATAATACAAAAGTATCTACATGTATTTAGTTTATAAAAGTAAACATAAAATGATTGTCAACAGATTTAATATACATGTTTGTAATATGTTGTATTGTATAAATTGTATATATCATCGAGTTTTTTATAAATATTGAAAATATTCAGACTTAAAAATCAGTCAAAAATACAAATTATTATAAAAAAATGAAAGATTGATGATTACTATTAGAATGATCTGTATAAAATACAATTTTAGTTCACACAAAAACATTTTTATAACAATTATTAAATTAAAATAAAAAAAATAATATAAAAAGAACGAATTGTTTTTCGAATGTAATTCTTAATTTAATTGGCTGTTTTAAAAAATCTTGACTCATTTTCATCTGACTAAAATAAACTTTCCCAAAAGTGCATTAAAAACAACAAAAAATAATTCTAAAAAATTTATACTTTTTGTTGAAAATGTTAAATAAAATGTTTTTTCTTTTTACAAAAAAGAAGTTCTACACTGACAGTAACCATTTTTTGGGTAGTAACCATTTTTTCACACCCCTATACATTGACCACCACCACCTTTACCAAAAAAATATTTGCCGCGAGTGTTTTTTGAAGAGAGTCCACTTTTCAGCCACTGTTTGTGCGTCCCCATGTCACCCACTTTCCTTGTCCGTACTGTGTGGACGCGGATGTGGTTCCCCCCCCCGCTTGCGGGGGGGTCAGGGGGGATCCGCGCCAAGGGAGGACTTGGAAAATGGGTGAAACGGTGCACAAACAGACTGTTTGAGTGCGGCTTTCGGTGCCTTCTTTTTAATGCTCCGTCTCGCTCGGTTTTCACTGACTCGAGGTGAATTTTCACATTTCTTGAATTCGGGAACCAGACCTAATATTATCCCAGTTTCCTATTTACTATAATTTTAATTTGAATATGATTCGAAATAAAAATAATCTATTTTTAGATGTGTTGGTTAATGTTGGTCCCTCACTTTACAACAAAAAGAAGAATAAGAGAGAGAAGACGTAAATGTTTTCCTGATACCACTTGTGATTTCCATCCACATTATGAAGATTATCTTGTTTTTAGAAACGAGATCGAGATAAGCATTAACCTGATTATAACTTTACGTGTTATTTAATACTTAAAATGTATAATTAATTGAAGTCAAATTTGACAATAAATTAATATGTTTGAAAAGCATTTCAGAAACAAAGGCTGTCTAATTATATTTTACTTTATAAAACTTGATAAATTTTTAATTTAAAATAACATTTTTTATAAAAATGTTGTTTATATTTATTGTTTAAAACGAATTTTTAATTATTTCGAAGTTTAAATGTATATATTTTTTGGTGATGAAAAAAGTTGAAAGCGATGTTTGGGTTTTAAAATGAGCATTGTATTTACAGTCTAAATAATAAAAATCAATAAAAAATAAAAGTTTTTGTTTAAGTATTGTGATAAAACATTTTTCATAAAATAAAATAGACATTTTAAAATACGTTTTAGATTGAATACATATTCATTAATTGAAATAATGTGTTTAAATAAAACAACAACAATATTTAATAACAAACTATTTTAAGTTATATTAACATCTGTCTTGTTGTATATTTTAGTCACAGGAAAAATGCTCAAAATAAATAATATGCAAATTCAAAATATACAAATTTTATAGTTTTCTAAATTATCAAATTTATATTTTTGATGTTTTTTTTTGCTTTGACATTATTTTAAATAACCCAATTCAATCAAAAATCAAAATGAACAATTTTTTAAAAATAAATAAAAAATGTGTATTTTTTAAATTATTAACTGGTATTATTGAAATTTGAAAATTTTTAAAAATATGTAAAATTTATTATAACATATAAATTATAAAAAATATTATTCAAAAATAATTAAATATGTAAAATAAATAATAAAAATACAATAATTTAAAATAGTACCTATGAACAATTTATCGTTATTTTTTATTACAATTATTTTTTTACTTTATATTGTATTGTAATTTTTAGCATCGATTACCCATATTTTTATTATAAAAATGCATAATATAAATAAAACCATATTTTATTGTAAGATAAAAGAAAAACAATTTAATTCAATTCAAATTATTTTTTTTGACTTAAATAATAAAAATAAACAACACAAACCAATATTTAAACCCTTTTTTAATATGATCAAACAATTACAAAAAGATACACCGTTTGTTCTTTAACAATAAAAACTGACTTCGGACATCGCATCATATGATGGTAATCAAATGACTGAAAACTCGTTTCTTAATAAATCACAATATACACGAATTGTTATTATATCCGAAATACCAACTCATATTTGGCTAAGCTCAAAGAGATGTTAATACATGTCACACTTGAAGAAAAACTTGAAACTAATGGAAATGGTTGTAAATAACCATGCATCAAAATGATGATGAACTTGGGGTTAAGTTGTTAAATTGCATCGTAGCAATTGCTCGAAAATAACAATCATATTATACATATCTTTAAAAACAAAAAAGATCACAGTATATTGTCGACTATTTAACATAACCAACAATGGTAACAGTTTCAAAAAAAACATCTTTGTAAATCAATTTAGTCTTTGAACCATCATTTTTAGATTTGTCATTCGATTGTTAATAATTATAATTATGGCTAATTTTATAATTATATTCAGTAAAAATTCAAAAAAATAATAAACATTTTAAAAATATTATTAATTAATTAATTAAATGTTTATACAATTTGTGTTTAAATGTTTGTAATTATTGATATCAAAAACCTTAATAAAAACAACTTGTTATCAATAAAATGCAAACCAATTCAAAATAGTGGATAATCAGAATATACCACAATAATGTTTAAATACCCTCCTATCATTTTTTGACATAAAAACACAATAAAAGAGAAATATTATAATTATAATTATTAAAATTTTTATGTCACATTTTGCATTTAAAAGTATAGCAACTGCTATAACTCATTTTATGTTTAAATAGTAAATTAGTTTAATATTAAAAAAATTAGTTTAAACACAACTCCAAAGTGTGTACTACTTCTTTTATTATTGGACGATTGTTCGTATCTTGTTTCCAACATTTAGAAAAGATACTAAAAATGTTATCATTCACCGATAAACTTTTGTTCAAATGCTTTCCTGAAATAACAAACTCGGCTATTTTCCATGGAAATTTGAATTCATCTTTTGGGTACGCCTCACACCACCCAACACATTCGTATATTGTTACTCCAAATGAAAAGATGTCAGCACTCATCTTGTACTTTTCTTTTTTCAAAACTTCAGGTGCCATATAAGTTGGTGTTCTAATATCTTTAGTGAATGTCATGTTTGTCATCAACAAGTTGACGTTTCGACTACTTTTAAAGTCAGTCAATTTCACATTAACCTTTTCAATAGTCTCAAGTGAAAAGACTAATATGTTGTCTGGTTTGATGTCTCTCTGTAATATCCCATTTTCGTGTAAATACAATATTCCTTTAGCAGCGTCAAGACAAATTATCACTCTTAACTTCATGTCAATTTCATTCGAAGTTTTGTGTTTCATCAAGTCTTGAAGACTTCCATACGTCGCAAATTCGGTGACCATACACACTTTATTACGTGCAAAAACGGCGCCATAGAAGCGAACGACAAATTCACTGCGGAACTTATCTAACATCTCAACCTCCTTTTTAAATTCTTCCATTGACTCTTCATTGTTTTCGACTTCTTTCATCCTTTTAATTGCTACTTTGTTTCCAATGTAATTCCTAATGTAAACAACACCAAAGGAGCCTTCACCTATCTTCTTTTCGCAAATTACTTCGTCGGCATCAAGGTTGCTCGACTTCTCGCTCTCAAACTTAATGGGTAAGTTCAGGGACATCTGCTCACCCTTCGACGTATTAAAAAAGACAATTGCAATAGTTTCACTGATGCTACATGTGCACAGAGGTGTTACAAATATTTCAAATTCAACGGCTTTCCCAGATGAAAGTGTTGCAAGAGATGGAGTTACCTTGATGGTGTACTTCTCACTTGTCGTTTTGTACGTCAATTGGACTTTCACAGTGTGTTTCGAGTTGTTTCCAACACAGAGGAGGTCACGACTTAATTTGTCAATTGGAAGTGAACAAATTGTATCAAAGTCAACAGAGAAGTCAAGTGATGTTTTGTTCAACGTGACTCCTGGAGAATATTCAATAAAGTTAATGTTCGACTTTTTCATTGAAAACTCGCATGTGGTCTTTTGTAGTATTTTCTTTGATTTATGTGACTTGTAAATAAGATACACCACAAACATTGTGAATATTAATACTATAATAATAACGACTGTAATTACAACGGGAAATACAATTGAAAGCGTTTTGTTTTGATGTTTAAAGCAACTTAATTTATCAATTGAAAGATTGTATTTTGGTGTACAACTTAAACACAAATTATTTGTAGCACTTGCACAATACTTTATTGTTGTGTAATATTCACATCTTCTTTTGACCAAAATATAATCATCAACATAATTTTGGCAAAAATCAGATGACACACACAACTTACACTTTTCAGCACATTTCTCACACTTCCTTCTGTTCAAGAAATACCCATCCTTATATTATACACACACAAATATATTATTTTTTAAACAGTTTGTAAGTTCGCTCACTGGAATGCAATAAATACCATTTGTGTCGTTCTGATAAAACCCGTTATCAATATCGCACACCAGGCAATTGCCTTCGCTTTGTGAACAAGTTGTGCAGTTATTGTAACATTTGTAACAATTTCTTCCCTGCCAATAATATCTGTCTTCACATATAGCACATCCCTTATCACTCAAAAACTTCGCACATGATATTTTATATCTTCAATCAAGTCACAATGACTTGTTTGCACGTTGAGAACAAACCAAAAATAGCACGATATGCACGTCGTTGCATTTGTGTCACACTTTTCACAGTTCTTATCACATCGCTCACACTCTATCCCATCCATGTAATTCCCATTTTTGCACTGAACACAACCGATTGAGCTTAGAATTTCACAATTGTTTATTGATGCACCGTCAGAACAAACCGTTTCTATGTTGGAAATGCCCAAAAGGGTTGTTGGTAGACATCTCACACACTTGTTTGAGTTTTCATTCAGACAATTTGCTATACCACTTTCTTTGCACTCGTTTGATGCGTCAAACACAAACCCTTCTTTGCATAACTCACAACGACCAGAAACATCGTTTTTGGTGATACAATTTATCTCTTCAAGCGAAACACATTCATCATTCACTAGCACAAAACCGTCTTCACATTTCAAACACTTTTTGCTGTCACTTGAACAAAACACACAACTCTGGTCACACACTTCACACATCCCATTTGCTATGTAATGACCATCCGTGCATTTTAAACAGGTGTTGTTTGTTGTTGAAACACAGTTGCTGTCATTTGTGCAAATTCCAATGTTGTTGTTTGATTCGCTGATACATATTTTGCACTAGTTGATCTTGTTGCACTCTCTGCACCCGCACTCTGTACAAACTGGTGGACTTGATAAGATTGGGGCAAAACCACGTCGACAAGACAGACAGTGCCCTTTCTGGTATTCACCCTCTTGGCAATTGGCATCATTTGCGTCTTCTGTTTTCATTGAAGATAACACTTTTGGTTTTGAGTTGTATTCAAAACACTCACCCTTTTCGTTGTAAAACGAGTAATTTGCATTTCTGTTATTCGGCGAGCACTTTGTGCCAATTTCAACAGTCAAATAATAGTTGGCGCACGATTCACAGCCGACATTGTCCAACTCATCAAGACAATACTCACGGTTTTCTATTTTAAGACACTTTCCATTCCTCAATGCAAACCCATCTACACAAGAAACACACAATTGTTCTTTTGTAAGGTTGTCTTTGATGAAGCACCTTTTGCACCCATCATCGCATGTAATCCAAACTTGACTCTTATCAACTTCGTTGTGGCAAATCTCACAGACTCTCATTGTGCTTGAAACATAGCCATACCCATTAAGACATTTGTTGCACTCAACTGTTGTTGTGTCAAAAGTGTAATCACGTGTTGTTTAATTACAGCTAAAGAAGTTTTGTATTTGAAGGCGACATTCTTTCTTGTCCAAGCTAAATTTAAAGCAAAATAATAAAAAGTATAATAAACATTATGTTTTTCTCTGTGCCGTTTTATAGCAAACAATAACAAACAGTCTGTTTAATAGGTGCAGTTCATTATCTCAAATCAATGTTTACTGTTGTCCAGAACTGGTCCTTCGATAATTTCCATTGGGTCGATTTCCCGAAATTGTTGCTTAATTAATTGTATTCAAAGTGTGAAAGTTAAGAATTGCAACGTCACAAGGTGTGCAAGTTAAAGTATAGTTTAGTAATAACTTCAAAATTATAATTAATAATTAAACTAAAAATAATCTTTTTTTCGAAAATTCAAGAAATTAATGATTCTATTTTTTAAAATAAAAAAATTATAAATGAACAATACCTTAACTTGCACACCTTGATAGTTACTTTACACAAATAATAATTAACTAATTGAATATTTTATTTTTTTAATTGTTATTTATAGTTTTTTTGTAAGTTCCTGTTTTTTACACAATGAGAAAAATTATAATTCTCTATAATGGTATAAATAAAATGATATGCCTGTTTTTTTTAGTTAATTTGTTAGTTAATTTTTTTTAATTTTATTACTAATTTAAGAGTAGTAATTTACCAATAAATAATAATACATAATAATTATTTTGACATGATTGTAAAAAAACCGAAAACGAGAAACCTTTAATTATTTATTACTCAAAATAGATAATTCGTATTTAAAATGGAAAGTAAAACCTTATTTTGTTAAAACAGATTTTTTATTTCAAAAGAACGTAAAAATACAATTCAAATTATATGAAAAGATTCACTGTCTCTTTGGTCTTTTTATGTTTTGTTTTTGTATCTCTATGTGTTCAAGCAGAAGAGACACGTGAATGTGTTCCAAAAACCATAAATGAAGATGAAGGATTTGTATCTTTAGTTGGTTCATTGTGTACTTCCAACAGTGTTTATTGTTTTAATAGTACCTTTAGATTCAATGGAAATTCTTCTTTTTATTCAATAATAACAAGTGGTACTCTAACATTTGACTGCAAATTTAATTTATATACATATACAAGCAATTTAATTCTTTCAGAAAATAGTATAACCACTGTTTCACTTCCTATTCATATTCAAAATTCATTTACTCTTCACAGTAATTCTCTTGCAAAAATCGAGGGCTATTTTTCTATTGCTGGTAAACTGTTAATTTTGAATCCTAAATTGGACATTCCTCCTCTTGTTTTGTGGAATTCACCTTATCTCCATTTAAATCGCAATATGAGTGAGAGATCGGATTTTTCAATTGTGAATCCAATAGACAACACCAAATGTTTCGATGTCATCTCAATGGCCAATGCAAGTGCTATAAATATCAATACTGATCCAAACCACATTAACTCGACTCATTTTCCATATAATTTTTAAATGGGACAGCGTATTTATTTTCTAATCAAAAGCTGATTAGATTTTGTCCTAAAGATACTGCCAAAAACAATATAGTGAAGTGTGTTTTAACTAATAGTTTGTATGGTGATAACTATAAAACGATTTCTACATATGGATTTGACTATCCACATTGTCCTTGTAATGACAATGTAACAGATTGTCAGTTATATTTGGCTAATAACATATCTGCATACAATTTTGATAGTAAACAACTTGCATACACCACTTTACATATTGAAAAGGACACAAGAATAACAAATGCACAAAATATTAAAACAATGATTATGAGTGATGACGTTTCACTTGATTTAAATGGTGTTTTTATATCTTCAAATATCACATTTTCAATTGGAGAAGTTGTTGTAAAAGATATACAAAACACACAAAGTACTTTTATGTATAATTCAACAAATAATGAATTAATTTGCACTAACAGTATTTCAAGTGATATTTTAGTAAATGATAAAGTCAATTATATTAAAATTAATTGCTCTAGTACAATAGAAAGTATGCAAATAAATAATGACAAATTTGTTTATATCACAAAAGAAGTGAAAGAAATTCAATCTTTAAATTTTAACAATTATGGAATGTCAAGCACCATTATTATTTATTTGGAAAGTGAGAACACTATCATGCAAACACAACCTTTTCAAAACTGCGTGTTGATGACAATAACTTCATCTGAAATGAATTGTTTAAAATGTAATTCCAAAACTCAATTGTTGAATAACAAATGTGTTAATTTAGAAAAGAATTGTCTAATTTACGATGCAAACAACCACTGTTCGTTCTGTAAATATGGTTACCTTCTCAATAAAAACAATGAGTGTGTACAATCGACAAACGGTTGTTTGGTGGGAACTACAGAAAATTGTTATAAATGTGAAACCAATAAACAAATGATTAACAGAATATGTGTTACAAACACCATATGTAAATTAACAGATGGAAATTCATGTTTAAAGTGTAGTGCGGGAGATTATACAACACGGTGTGAGTCTTGTGAAGCAAATTGTGAATTGTGTGAAAATGGGAAGTGTACACTTTGTAAACAAAATTATTTGTTACAAGATAGCAATAAATGTGAATATGAAGGTATCTCATTTACCAATGGAAAGCACATCATTTCATGTATTGATGGGTTTTACATTGATAATTCGATGTGTAACAGTGTTCTACTAAAGACATAAATTCTGTTAAATGTAACAAATGTATTACACTCATGCGACACTAATTTAGTCTTTCAG
>NW_004440255.1:67646-74199 GCF_000330505.1 Entamoeba invadens IP1
GAAATTATTTGCACTTCAAAAATTCAAAGCTCTTTTATTTAGTCGCAAATTCATTTGACAAAGAAAAGGCAGTTTTAAAGGAAATTAAATTTAGTTTGACATCTCAACTAACAACTTGTATAGATCCAGACGAATTAAAAGAAGAAAAGAAACTTGGCGAAGGCTCATTTGGTGTTGTATATAAAGGCTCTTTGAGAGGAAATACAGTCGCCATCAAAAAGATGAAAACATTTGCTGAAAACAATTCCCAAATTAACGAATTTGAGAATAAAGTAGATATGTTAAACAAATTTAGAAGTGAGTATATCGTCCACTTTTACGGCGCAGTGTTTATAATTTCGAAGATATGTATGGTCACCGAATTTGCTCCATTTGGGTCTTTACAAGATTTGATTGAAAATAAAAAGAAGGATGAAATTGATATGAAACTTCGTGTTAAATTTATGAAAGATGGAGCAAAGGGTGTTTTATATTTACATGAAAATGGAATTTTACATAGAGATATTAAACCAGACAATTTACTTGTGTTTTCATTTGATATAAACAACCGAGTTAATGCAAAATTGACTGATTTTGGAAGTGCAAGAAATGTTAATATGCTGATGACTAACATGACTTTCACTAAGGGCATTGGAACTCCTAAATACATGGCGCCAGAAATTTTAGAAAGAAAAAAATACAAAAAACCATCCGATGTCTATTCGTTTGCTGTGACGATGTTGACGTGTTTCACTTGGGATAATCCTTTCCCAAAAACACTCTACCCATTTGCTTGGTCTATTGCTGATGAAATATCAGCTGGTAATAGACCAATTGCAGCCGATTCAATAGATAAAAAGTACAAAGAAGTCATTGAAAATGCATGGAAACAAGAGCCTATAGAACGCAGTGAAATTTCAGTTGTGGTTCAACAACTTGAGTTGTTGTAATAACAACTTTAGATATTTAAATAAATCAGAAGTTATAATTTTTAAATAAAATTATTTTTAATGATATTTTTGTTGTAAAAATTGTAGTTTGTTTTAATTTAACACATTGTTTTGATGTTTATTTGAGATTGCATTTAAGTTGAATCAAAAACAAATTTTGTTTAACTTAATCTTTTTTAAAAAATAACTTAATTTTATTAAATTTTTAATAATTATAGTATTTAATGTATTATATTTTAATAAGAAACTATTGTAAAATGTAATGTAAATAATATATTATATATTATTGTAAAAAATCATCATTTTTAATAATATAATAAAGTTTGAGGTAGTTTTAAAGAAACAACAATTGAAAAATATTAATCTATTATGTTCTTATTGTTTAAAACAAAAAGTTAAAACTCCAAATTGAATTATTTCTTTCAAATGAGTACCATCACGATTATCGTAGCGATAGAAATAATCACACCAAAACTGGTATTCTCATTTGGATTATCTGGAGTGACGGGTATAATGAGATCATAGTCCTTCCCATAATAGTAAAATGTGTATTGACCTTGTTTGTTTTGAGTACAAACAGCATACTGTTGTTCCAACTTTGGAGTTGTTGCGTCTGGTGTTTCACACTTCGAGTCATAATAATTAAAAGTAATTGCATCTTTTGTAATTGTATAGTTGTAGGTATTATTCACATTGCAAGTGGGTACCTTAGTTTAGTAAAAATAAGCAGAAACCCTCTCTTGGTTATTTTCATCTAATTTGTTCATATAATTACAATCCCATCTATCATAAAAACGTTCAACATAGTAATAATCTGGTAATGTTGTAACCTTAGTAACTTTAAATTCATCTCCACTTTCAGGATAAGACTTAATTTTAACATCATCACCATATCTATCTTGATACATCAATCCATCTTTTTTTACCATATCAACTTTACCATTATCTTCATTGATAATTAAAAGATGATTAAACACCATTATTTTAATTCAAAAATAATGAGTAATTAATTAAATAAATATTATCAAGATTATGATTAAATTATAAAATACTCATTTTTAATAAAACAATTTTTATAAAGTATTTGTTTATTTATGTATATTTTAAACATAGAAAATAAAGTTTATTTTTAAGTTATTACGAATTTGTGTAGTATATAACTTTCACTGTTATCAACACAAATTAGAGTTTTGGCAATGAATCGGTTATTTGAAATTAAATAATTATATATTGATAAAATAACAAATTAATGTTTTAAATTTTTATAATTGAACTTTTACTTAAAATATTAATTGTATGTTTTTGTTTTTAAAAACTAATTTTTATGAGAAACTACACATGATTTATATATTTATAAATGTGTTTCACAAAAAAACTATTACAATAATAATTATTATCTTAATACATCTTATTTTTGTAATACCTTTATAATATGTAATATTACAATTAATAATAATAAATAATAATAAATATTATAATATTTATTTTTTAATTGATTTTTAGATAAGTATTAACATAATGTTACATTAAATTAATAACAGTATATTACATATATATATATTCGATAATAGTCCAGTCTACGTTCCAGTCTTATTCGATATAAGGTCAAATAATAAAAAATTGAATAATTAACAAAAAATACCACATTTTGTTTTTTGTCTCAACAAAATTCCAAATTATATTTTCACCCAAAAAATATTTTTGCCATTTTTTATAAAATTTTTGTGATTTATAATATGAAAAACAAATGCTTTATATTATTAGTGTTTATTAAAACACAAAACGTCCGTTATAGAATCAAAATATTGACAGACAACATAAACAGCATTAAAACGAACATATGAAAAGCAATATCGACAACTCTTGGTTTTCAAAATAAACATGCGTTGTTTTGTAATAATTTAACACGCTCCAACGACACGTTAATTAACATTATTTCGGTTTTAGATGAAAAACTCATTTGTTTTTAAAATAATTTTAAAAATTATTTTATTTTTTTTCAACTTAATGACAATTTGGTTTATGAATTACCATTTCAAGGTTTTGAACAAAAAAAAACATTAAAAATAGCAAAAAAAGAAGTTGTTGTTTTTTGATTTTTTTTCAATATTCGATAAGAGACCTCCCTCTTATATTTTGGTCTCTTATCGAATGAATCCTTATATCGAATAGCCCTCTCATCAAATATTGACCTTAGAAAACAAAACATAGATTTAGTATTGTATATATTTAATAATTCAATATTAATTATATTAATTAATAATTATATTTATTTTTGATGTGTTAACTCGCCAACAACCCAATACTGCTCTTTTTAACAGTTTTTCAAAAAATTGTTCCAAAACTGTTTAAATAAATTTGAAATATTATTAGGTGATTTTCCCGAAAAATTAAATAGAAACACATAATATATAAATATATAATTGGATTATTTTTTATTTTTTATACCAAAAAATCGTTTTGTGCATTTATTTTTTAAATTAAAAGTTGAAAGCAAAACATAACAAAAATTACAACCAAAATAATAAAGAGTTGGTGGAAAAAGTCGGCTTTAGCAAATTATAGTAAAATATAATATTTATTGTTATAAATTCAAAAAACATTTTATTTCATTTCTAAAACATTAATTAAAAACAAAAAAATAATTGAAAATATTTGAAAAACCATACAATGGTTAAATTTTTATATATTCCCGTTAATAAAATTGATGATTCGGATACATAAACGGTCAAATGCGACTACTTGATGTTTGTTTTTAAAATTGAAAATGATAATTTAGTAAGTATGAAAGAAAGCAAATATGATAGTTATCAAACTAATCATTTGATTAATTATTATTATTTAATAAATACAACACAATTCAATAATAAAAAATTTAAATGTAGCATTTAGAAACAATTAACTTCTAACAACAAATTTGGACTTTTAAATATATTAAAGAAACCCACAAAACACAGTGAATGTTTAAAAAATCACACATTCAATCCACTAATCAATTTCTATGCCAAAGTGTCAATGTGTAAAATCAACTGAGATTGATTATGGTAATAGCTATAGTTTTAATATGTACAATTTCGGTATTTAATTTCAAAAAGTGTCTTAATATCTAAATTAAATTTGTGTCCTGCTTGAAAGCTTTATAATTTTTAATAATAATAAAAATACAAATAATAATTAATAAAAATTGTTGTTTATAATAAAATATAGTTAATCTTATCGAGACAGACTATTTTCTGCTAACTCTGAGAAAAGTATTCATAAAATCTAAAAAAAATGATAAAAGCACACATAACTAACATGAAAATTGATATTTTTTGTTTGACAAAACAAATAAATAATAATAGTCTTAATAAAAAATATAATTGGTTATGTTCAGAGAATGACGCAAATTGATAACAGTGGTTGTTATTTACATTGAATAACGTGCTTCTGTGTCATAGTGAAAATGATAGAGTCGAAATAGTTGTAAAATATAATAACAATAAAACGAATCCATTATACATCGCTTTTGCAGACAACGATGCATCTGTAATTGATTATCAAGCAACCCGAATATAAAGAATAATTATAATAAAGTATACCTTGTTATTGACAATAAAATCAAAATTACGCATAACGTAAAACACAACAAAAATTAAAAATATATACCAAATAAATCAATAAAATAGCATTGATAAACAAAGAAGTTTGGTTTTTTGTTGTTTGAAAAAATTAAAAATATAGTTGTGGTTTATTTTATACATTTTAAACGCCCCTTTCAATAGATTATTAAAAATGTGCTATTATATACATCAACCTGTCAAAAGTCATTAACAAACAATTGGTTAAACAGTCCATATATTTGACAAAAAGTTAGACAACAATATACAAGTATGTGGATTATTTGTAGTGGAGGGAAATTGTTATAAAATTAATTATAGATTTGACATTATAATCCGTTTTTAATGATTGCTTGTTCGATTTTAAATTCTTTTGATAAAAACTCTTCAAAAGATTAGTCACAATATGGTAAATACCAAGAGATAATAAAAATATTTTTTAGAGAGACAAAAATTGTTAATAAATCTTGCTACATCGTACTGTCCAAAATACACAGTGAATATAATAGGTTCTTTGAAAAGTTTCTATTTTTTATAAAGACTATTATGTACAAAAATTTTATATGTTTACATTAATTATCATTGACGTGTTCATGTATCTTTTGCAATTTGTATTTCATTTTCAACTCAGAACCAATTGTTATTTTGTTTAGTGTATAAAAAACATATTTGTTTGTTTTGGAATAAATGTTATTGCATTTACCAGTATTCTTATTTTGCCATTTTTTACGTTTTTGTCATAAAATTTTTATTATTTTTTCATTTTTTCACAATTTATTTGTTTTTTAGTTCATGATTTGAACTCGTTATTCCATTTTCATTTTATTATAATTGAACTACACTGTATAATATATTTTTTTTCAAAAAAACAAAAACACTGCTCTTTTTAACACTATTGGTTTGTTGCGGATTAGGTACGTCGGCGAGTTAAATGTTTGTGAGATAATAATTGTTTTAGACTAAAACATTTTTTTCTCTATTTATTATTTTAATCATTTCTAGTTTATCAGATTATATATACGCTTTAAACATCGTTTTCACGTGTTTTTGGGTTATTTTTTTATTTCTACAATAATAACATCGTTGACTAACACTTGTAATACTATTATCTAAAATGAAATTTTCTGGTTCTTACCAATCAAAAAAGCAGCTATTTCCATTTGTAACAACTTTCTCTTGAATTATGATATAAACAATAGAGATGCTTTGAAAAAGTGTACCGTTAAGCAATATTAAATTGTTTGGTACCATAAATTTAACACTATCAATGGGAAATGTTTAATTGTTTTGTTTGTCAACAAAATTGAAGTCTGACTTTTCCTTATTATTTTTAAACAACATAATAACATTTTTCAAAAGTGTCACTTTTTCTAAATCTGCCAACGTCACTTTGCAGATCTTTTTCAACTTGAAAACCTCAAAATTCTTGTCGTTTATTGTTACTTGTGTACGGTATTTTTACCTTTCATATCAAAATAATCGTTTTAAATTCAGCAATGATCACTTGTTCATCAGAATGCATTGTTGATTACTTATTTTACTCTGAATACTTCCCGCCGTTTAACCAACCAAGTGTGAAAATTTTCCACACATCTACTTCTTTTTGTTAGTAAATAAGTTAATACTTTACTATTATTATTATATAATTATAATAATGAAATGATATTATTTCTTATAAATATAATTACAATAAAAGTTTAAGACTCAAAGTTGGTTTGAAGCATAACAAATGAACAATTGTGTGGAGTATTTGGGCGATTATATACTGAGAAAAATCAAATGGTACAACTCGAGGCGTTCTATTTTGCAAACGTTCTTTTGTACATACGTGGGATGAGCACATTCCAAAAGCTGCTTTTAGTCTCTCGAAATATTCGAACATCATTTGATATGTTAAGAATCAATCCACAAAACTTTTCAAGTGGAATCGGCTTCATGAAAAGGATATTTCCAAAGCTCAACACGTTGAAAGAGATTCCGTCTGTTTGTAAAGAGTATGTTGAAAATGGAGAGACACAAATAACA
>NW_004440255.1:74299-84218 GCF_000330505.1 Entamoeba invadens IP1
GTGACAAATACTTTGAATCTTGACGGATTGACTCAATTGCATTTTTGTGGAATGTGGTGTTCTACACACAAGACATATTATCAATTGCTCGTAACTTTATATATGCAATGAACGAGTTGAAAACCATCAATTTTACTGTTGTGTTTGATGATGGCATGTCTATCGAAAAACAAGAAAATGTGACGCAACTCCATTGGAAAGATTATAAGAACATCGTTGAAAGAAAATATGAAGAAAAATGTCTCGGAAGTGAAAACTCGATAATAAAAACGTTGAGCCAACCACTCGTATTTCAAAAATCTTCAGAACAGTACTCAATTGCTAAATTTGTGATAAAAAGTGGCGGCTTGTTTGACTTTACCAATTTAAAGATATCGTCTTTGAAGGTTACAATTCAAGCAAATAAAGTGATTTTGAAATTACCGAAAGTCCAGCAATTGAAAATTGTTAGTCCTGAGAATAAAGAGTGTAAAATTAATAAAGAAGATGTGTTACAGTGCTCTTCTCTATATTTGAAGGGCAATTTTATGGATTTACTTCATTTTAAATTCAACGAAAAAATCACATCATTTCAAATGAAGTCGAGTATGATGTGTACTTATGACTTTTCGTATGCTAAAAATTTACAATATGTAAACATTGAAAGTGACTTTGAAGCGATTGACCTGACGTTCTGTGTGTATCTCAAAGATGTTACAGTAACCAATTTGAAAAGGAAAGGAACTATAAATCTTCCATATGTCTATGGGCGTGTTACAATTCATGGGAATGGAGATGGATTATCAGTGAATGGTTCTGGATATAATGTGAAACTCTCTGGTGTTATTCAATCGTTTAAACCAATGAAACGCCAAATGAATGTTCTCGTCATCAAATGTACAAATAAAATTGATGTTACACCAGATGATACTTTTCGTGATGAGAAAAGAAACCGCAATGTTGTTGTCTTAAATACAAAAGATTTGGTTCTGAACGCACAAACTAATTTGGAGTATGTTGGAATTCCATATGATTGTAATGCAGTCAATATCACCGGATGTAACATCAAAGCAATTTACACAATAAACATGGAAGGCGTTTTCTTCTTAAAATTAGAACAAGACAAAATGGTGTTTGCGAATGAATATTTAAGATCGAAAAGAAGGAGATATCCACAATATTATCAAACAGATGCTGAAGCCAGAGTACATCTAACAAAGGAAATATTGAATTATTATTTTAATTGGAGAAAAGATATGAAACTGACTGTAGAAGTACATTGGTATTGCGTCTCCCTTCGACAGACAGATATACTAACAGAAGAGCATTGGTCAAAAACAGATAAGACTTGGGAACTCATTCAAGAGAAAGGTTGTATTGAAAAGGAGTACAAGAAACCTCATATGAAGAAAGTAATGAACAAAATTGATACAAGCGATATAGTAACCAAAATAGAACAAATGATTGATGAAGACGTTGATCAATGTGGTGTTGAATATTCAAATGATGAAAAAGATGAAGATGGTGATATCCAAGCCTATATGTATAAAGAAGAAGACTAATTCTATAGTATGTTATTAATATTCTATTAATAATAGTATTTTATTTTTTATATACAGTTAGTTTCAAATTAATTTAAAAATGTTCAACAAATAAATATGATTGTACCAAATAAAATAAAAATATTATCAAAATAAATTTAAAATGTTTCACAAAAAAACAAAAATGTACCTTTTTTTTCAAATGTCTCATAATTAATTATTATTGTTTCAAATAAAATTCTTTTTGTACAAATTTAAATTAAAATTGTTTCAAAATTGACATTTTTTGTTTCAAATAAAATTAACAAAAATAATAAACATTTAGCTATAAATCGTTTCTTTTTATCACTCTTTCGGCTATTTCGTTGAAAAAATTACCAATAACTTTTCTGACATCAAACTTTTCGATACTTTCAAAACAATCTCCAATATTTTTTAACAGTTCTTTTAAATCATTGTTCTCGAGTTTACCAACTCTAGTTTTCCATATACCAAATATATTTTCAATCGGATTGCACTCTGGAGAATATGGAGCATTAAAAAGAACTCTGCAGCCTCTATTTTCTGCAAGCTTGATGATTTCTTTTTGATGTACGGCAGCGTTATCCAATACAAAAACGACATTTCCAAACAAACAGATATAATGTTCAACAAGCAATTTAAATCCAGCAGAAAATATATCTCCATCAACGACTTGGTTAAACACCCTGCAAAATTTGCCTCCACTTTCTGCAATCGAACATATACAACTAATATTGAATGTCGACAGGGGAGAAATTCTAAAATGTTTTTGCCCTTTTAAACCCCAATGTTTTGTTCTTACATTACCCAATTTCCAATGAGATTCATCAACAAACACTACAGCAAATCCGGCTTTTTGACAACTTTTCAACTCTAACAATCTGTTGACACGTAGTTCTTTATTTTCTAATGTGTTGGCAACTTTTCCTCGTATTGACACTTTTGTAAATGACAGAGGATCTAGTTTGACATTTTTCATCAATTTTTCATTGGTTATGTACCTGTCTAATGAAGATACAGAAATATCGTAATTTTTTTCTGCTAAGGCCTTTTTGGCTTGCCTCAAAGACATATTTTGTTGACAAAGAAGCGAAGTTACCTCTTTCAACATGTCGTCTGTATATTTTGGTTTTCTTCCTTTCTTCTTCTTTGTTATATCGCTTCCATCTTTCAATTTTTTAATATAAAATTTCACTCTTTCTGTTGGTATTTTGGTTTTATTTACATACCAATCAACGGATTGAGACAATTCATTTTCTTCATACAACTCTCTAAGATATGAAATTTGTTCATCCGTGAGAGTATTGTAACATCTTTTTCGGTGTTTTTTAGTGTCTTCTTCCATTTGAGAAGATAATTGAGGATGATAATTGATTTGTTGTTCTAAAAGTGTACTTTCAGTAACCGGAGAAACGTTAGGGGGAGTGTTTGGAGGTTTACATAAAGGTCCTATAAAAGGTTGTTTGAACAATGCAATTTCAGACTTAGGCACATATTCGATAGAGTCACTCATATTGATTATAAAGTTTAAACATGTGTTTATGTATTCATTTATTTTGTTAAATATATTTAGAAGTTATAACATTTGCCAATTATTCAAGTTATAATTTTCATGTTTTTGTTAATTTTATTTGAAACAAAAAATGTCAATTTTGAAACAATTTTAATTTAAATTTGTACAAAAAGAATTTTATTTGAAACAATAATAATTAATTATGAGACATTTGAAAAAAAAGGTACATTTTTGTTTTTTTGTGAAACATTTTAAATTTATTTTGATAATATTTTTATTTTATTTGGTACAATCATATTTATTTGTTGAACATTTTTAAATTAATTTGAAACTAACTGTAAATGTTTAATTAAATAATAATTAATTCTAGTTATAAATTAAAATAAATATTAGCAACAGTTGATTCTCGTAAATCATTTCGACACTTTAAAATTTTTTAAAAATATTTTGAAAACAACAGCATATTTTTTAATACAACCAATTTATAATTTTTTAATTGTTATCATACAACGATTTTTATTTTTTACAACAAAATAATATTTACCATTCTAATAATTGCATGTGGTGAGAGTGTTAAAATTAATATAAAAGGAAAATATTAAAAATTTTATAATATGGTTATAATATTTTCAATGCAAAAAAATGAAAAAAACCAAAAAAATGATATATTTTACAACTATTCAAATAAAAATTATTATTATAAAAACAAACTATTAAGAAAGTATTATTTTTATATTATTGTTTTATTGATTTATTGTAACTAACAATCAAGTGCGAATAATTCATAGTGTAAGAACTTCATTTTTCAAATTGATATACCAATTTTTTCTTATTTTACTAATATTTGTTCGCTTTAAACACAAATTTTACAAGCATTTTATATGTGTTATTTTATATTTTTTGCAACAATTATAACAAAGTTGACCAACACACGTAACACTGATATTTAATGTAATTTTATTTTTTAATTAATTGTGAAAAACCAGAATTTAATTTTCTGGTTCTTCACAATTAAAGAATCCGCTATTTCCAAATGTAACCGAATTTTTTTACACAATTAAATGGCTTAAAAATTTACGAAAATACTATTTAATGAAAAATCATTTTATCACTATTTCAATGTTGTTTTATCTTTTGCAATATTGAAATTGTATACTTACGTTATTTTATACCTATTTATTTAATTATTTGTAATAATAAATAAAATATTATTAAATAAGGAAATATCAATGCTTTGTTAATAATTGTCTTCCTCTTCATCCTCGTCGTCTTCATCGACCTTCTCAGCCTCTTTGATCTTTTTCAAGTCTTCTTTTGTGTCTTCTTTCATCTCATTGTAGACATTTTGAAGTTGTTCTTTAATTTGAGTGAAAGTTGGTCTTTTTTCTGGATTTGTTTCAAAGCACATCGCGATGATATTCCACAATTTTTCGCCTCCGTTTTCCTTAAAAAGTTGTGTAATTTTCGGCTCTTCAAGTCGCAAGCCTTCTTCGACTTTTTTAAGAATGTCACCAGTTGAAACGTTCTCAAACGGGACTCTCCCGCCATTTAATATTTCCCACGCCGTCACACCAAACGACCAGACATCACTCTTTTCGTTATACTTCAAGTGGTTGTCTCCCTCTTTCGCGACTTCAGGAGAAGTCCATTTACGTGCAAAAGATCGAACAAGACTTGTGTCGTAGACATTACCAAAGTACGACACGTCAAGACCGCCAATGATGACTGTTATTACAGAGTTACTGTCTTTCGTGTATCCAAGATTTCTTAGTGATAAAGTTCCATCTCCGGATTGTGCAGATGTGATGTACTCCATTCCTGTTGCAACATCAATGATAAAATGTGTTCGCTCTTTAAGTCCATAATTGGAGGACTTTCCATTGCGGAATAACTTTTCAAGAGGTCCGTCATATCGTTTGTAGACCGTGTAAACGCTATTATCGTGTATGTATAGACCATATAATTGTACGACATTTGGATGGATGATTTGTTGCACTTTTGGGACAAGGGCTGACAACTTAGGAAGCTTTGCAGAGTCTGCTGCCATTTTGCGAAGTTCTTTGAAGACAACTTGTGTGCCGTTGTATGTGCCTGAGTACACTCCTCCGAAACAGCATACACCAACGCGAGTACTGATTACACAATTCTCAAGAAAAACAGAACTCATATCACTGGATTATTTAGTTGTTTTGTTGTTTTCTCCATAAAATAAGTGTAGTTATTTTTTAATAGAATTTTTATATTAATTTTGAATTATCATAAGCGATTTGTTTTAATGTTATTATTTTTTTAAATAAATAGCAAACAGTTTGGAAATAATTTTTGGTATATTATATATATTGTTATTATTAATTGATTTTATAAGAAAACTATATATTAAAATAAATATAATTATTTTATTATATTATTTTTTGTTTATTTAAAATAGTGTTGTAAATAATACATGATTGTTTAATTTGATGTCGATATTTGTGTATTTGAGAGTTAAAATCGATATATTCTTAAACTGTATTTAATTGAAAATGAGTAAATATGTTTTTAAAGAAAAAATTGTTTAACACTTTCACACCCCAAACTTTTTTTTAAGAAGAAAAATAAGTAAAAAAGAAATTGTCCAAATCAAAATTTTTATTATTTTTATTCCAAAACCCCTTTCTAACCCAAACCGGCCAATAGTCAGTTTTATTTTTCTTAAAATAATTTACAAATGAGAACTCGATTATTTAAGATTGATCAAAAATAATCTTTTTTGATGAAATTTCATATCGCTTTATAATCTTCAACATTTGATATAAAAACGCTTTATCGTCAATCCACTTAATGACAAACAATGTCAAATAGTCACATTAACAAATATGACGACAATATAAACACCAATATCGTTATAATCAAATGACAATATACTTTTTAAATAAAAAAACAACCAAATATATTAAACCATCATTAGACCCAAACCCCGTCTTTCTTACTTTCTAATGCTATGCTCTTGTTTAACACAAATAAACTCATCCATGTTTATTTGTGTGACTATAAAATATACAATTCAAATTTGAGTTGATAAAAAAATAAATAAAAATTTTCAAAAATTTGTTTTGTGTATGAAGGCAAAAAAAGGTTTAGGTATAATAAAAAAATAAAAATTTGATATTATTACGTTTTTGTTTTGAACGTGTTAATAGTAATAATTACTTCGTCTAATTATAAATTACAGTATTCCTTATATAAAAATCATTTAAACTATCAATAAAAATAATGCTTTTGTTTAATAATTAACATGAATTCACAAAAGCAATTAAATATATTTGCTTTTTCTCCATATTTGACTTGTGTAATATCATACACATTATAATCAACTCTTAAAAACAACAATTAATTATAAATTCAAGTTTTTTTCAATTTTAAACTCTTTAAATATTGTTCAATGTTATTTAAAATGTTAATCAAAATTTATTTTTAAGTAAAATAAAATACATATGTTTTTAAACAGGACTTACATTCCAACCAAAACATATGATTTTTAATTTTAATTGAAATAATATATAACTCTTAATTAGTTTGTTTTTAAACATGTTATCATGTATTTGTCTTTTATTAAGTACCTCGTGCGCTTTAAACATACCACAATGTGAAGTTGACGTTACCTTATTAAGAAATAACACAAAAATTGTCAAACATACGAACTCTCTACAAATGAAACAATATTTAAATGAAAATGTTACGTCTTATCGTATAACAAACTGCATTTTAAAAGATGGCGACATAAATGGAACACTTTTAACAGCTGTGGATGTAAAAAACACGTACATTAACAATGTTAAGCTATTCAACTCTTCAATACAATTTAATAATTCAAATAACTTGAAAATAATCAATTCGTTATTCCAAAATAGTAATTTGATTGTCAACAACCCTTTCAACATCTTATTGTCAAATTGTGTATTTAAAAACGTGACACTAATTTTTAACCCAATACAAAACGAAACAAATTCATTTATTCAATTTTTCAACACATCTTTTGAGATAAGTTGGGTCAACAACAAGTATCATTCCCGGTCCATTTTTGAAGACTATTACATCGATTTTAATAACAATTTAGTTCGTGGTACATATATCGAAAAAATCAAACAAAAAAGATCACTGAAAATCACCCAAATATTGGGAATAATATACGGTACGTTCTGTGTATGCGTGATAGTAGGGTTAAGCATTGTTATGTTTCCTCGAATAAAACCCATACCAATCGATGAAACATAAAAATAAAACATTTTTAATTAATTGAATTAAAAATATAAAATTGTTTTTGTTGTTTTTGATGTTTTTAATTTATTTTATTATATTTACATGATATTATTATATAAATTATAATTAATTCAACATTAAATTAATTATAAAATTTTTGAATAATTAAAATGGTTATATATATCAATACGTTTGATTGACAACTTAAAACACAATTATTATAATAATAAATATTGTTATTTTAATATTTATTATCAAAAAAATACAATTCAAAACAACAATCATTTCACTTAATTTTGGAAATTTTTTGTTTTAAGTTTTTAAATGCCCGATTACTCTTCAAATCTAGATCTGAGTCGAACAATTCACAAGCTTCTTGTAAATTTCGAACTCCCGTTTCAAGATAATTCATTTTTTCGAAAATTTGCTCTTTCTGTCTTGTGATTCTGACATTGGCTTGTACTCTTCTTCTTACTCCTGAAGCTTTTCCAAGCACGTTTTTCATGTTCTTTTTGAAGTCGTATTGCCCAAAAATACTTAACAAACGTGCCCACATTTCTTGTGTGGTAAGTTTATTATTTGTTCTCACTGCAACATTTGCTTCTTCTTTCATATTTAAAAGACACGCCTTGACTTTTTCAATGCTGTTGATATAACTGCTTCCAAAAACAAGAGTGTTTTGGCTTATCAAAGTGAGAAAAGCAGTCATTTCATTTCCAAAGAAAGCAAGTGTGTTTTCTAATCCTTGGAGTGAACGTAATGGATTGTAACGGAGACCGTATGGATTATCTTCAAAATCTTCTTCAAATGAAAATTCTAAAGAATTTGAACTTGTCAACAATATAAATGAAAGTAAGAGTTTAAGCATTCTGTTTACTGTTTAAGATGAAATCAGTTTAAATTAATTAATTTTATGTTAATTTGAAACAATTATAACTTTTCAAAAAAATGTTCAATTTTGATATAAGTTTTTATTGATTTAATTGATATGAAACTTTACTTTTGAGATTTGTAATCCAAACTATCATCAAAATTATATTATTGATAATTGTGATTTTATAAAAACTATTCTAAAATTTGTGATTGCTTGTGTTTAAAAACATCAAAAAAGGTTTTTTCAAAAAAATGTAACAATTATCAACAACTTAAAATATATTTATTTTGAGTCTTTTAAAAAGTACAATTATATATTTATATTTTATAAATAACATAATTGTATTACTAATAAGTATTATTAAGCTTTTTTATAATTTGTAATAAATATATATTACAATTTTTTTCATTTGTTATTGTAAAATAATTTAATTAAAAGCAGAAGTTTTAAAACAAAATATATATACATTAATAAAGACAATATCAATATGTATGACATCTTATGTATTTAACAATTTTATCACGTTTAATAAAATACAACCTACAATTACAACGTAATTTATTTAAAGATATCTTGAAAGTTAAAAATCATTATTAAAAAAATAAAATTTAATAAGAATAGAATAATTCATTAAAACTTACCAATTAAAAATCATTTCATTTAATCTAATGTATTAAAATAATACTTCAAAAATACAAACTGAAATATCATTACTTAATGTGTGTTCATCTAGATAGGTGTTATTTAATGAATGTTGCGTTATACTTCAATACCAAAGAAATAATTTATTCATTTATTTTGATTTCGAAAAATTGTGCAATTTCAATTACTTCGCTTTATTTATCTCCAACATTTAAAACTGATTCTGATGCCACGTGGTTCATAGCACATTTTAACACAACAACATTTGCTTTTGGAAATCATATAATTTCCGTTTTTTCCATTTCATTTAAAGTCAAATTCATCCAGTTTCCAAATTTCATTAGAGATTTTTATACACACAATTTAAATGAAAACGAACTTCCTGATATTTTAAAAAAGTCACTGCTATATATTTTGGTGTTGGAAATCAGATTCCAATAAACTCAAATCCAAAACTTATTGAAACACTTATAAAAAATGCACGTCATTTTACTAATTTACAAAAGATAGAAGGCGACATTGAAATTATTACCGAATTTCTCGAAATGTACACGAATTGGGGTTCAAATATGGTAAATAACCTAAATAAAATAGTTATATGGTCATTGGACGAGCAATACATTCGACTCACAGAAGAAATTTACAACTTTTTAATAAGAATTCAAAAATGTGTTTCATATTCACAAACTTCTGTTTATGTTATTTGTGATTTTTTTTGATTGTTCAATTGATATGTATGACAAATTCGCGACCCTAAACAGAATTTCATTTTATCATAAAATTGTCGGTGGCAATTCAAACAAACTTTTCAAAGAGGAGAACATCTTTTTTGAAAAAGGAGAACTTTTTATTAGAGGCGATGCAAACAGCAAAACAATCAAACAAATTATTGAAAAGACTGCGACACACCGTGTCGTTCATTGCTACTATGCAAATTCACAAAGTGTTTGGAAATTACCCAAAAGTGTCACAGAATATTTACTAACTACAACTAATATTACAAATCATGATACAATTAAGTACAATGTAGATGTAAAGTACGTACAAACAATGAAATTGCACGAAGTCTATAAAAACTGAATTTTCCAACAACTTTTTATCGCTCAAAAT
>NW_004440255.1:84318-90206 GCF_000330505.1 Entamoeba invadens IP1
TGGAGTGTAGTTCCAAAATTATGTGCGTCTTTGATGGAAAAGTTATAACTTGTGGGATTACTAACTATTATTCCTCATATGATATTTTAAAATGTTTTATTCTACACTCTTTTATTTCTTTTTCATCAAACCTTTTTATTGACAACAACAAATTTGTATTGAGAAATGATAGTGACACTTCACTTGCAATTTCAAGGGATTTTATGAACACAAAATGTGAAATGACAAAACTTCCGATGTTTTATCATTACAAAAATAAAGTTTGTATGATCAAGTATGTGCGCTATTTTGAGGTGAAAGCTGGCTATGGCGACTTTTCTGTGGGCGTATTTGATCAAGACAATTGGACTGATTTTCAAAATAGGCCGATTGGATCAAACGATAATTCAATTGGGTTTCACAGCAATAAATGGGACATATATTCGAAATATATGTATGAAAATGGTAATGAAACTGATATTTACGATTGCGACAATTTTGTGAATTCAGTCGACAAAGTAAATGTAGTTGGATGTGGTGTATATATAACATGGAATTATCACAACATCGTTTTCTTCACATTAAATGGGCATTTTGTAGGACGTTGTAGAGCCGACTTTATCAATTTTGGTGCGGCGGTGTGTATAGCCAATACATCATATTTTGAAGTGAACGACGGACAAAATGAAAATTTTCTTTTTAACCCACTCTTCTTTTTTAATCACTTGGAGAGACAATACATGGTGACTGTTTCTAAATATTTTAAAACAGCTCGTGACTTTGCAAATATCAGTTTGGTGTGTAAAAAGTACAAAGAAATTTTATATGATTTGAACGAAAATTATGTACATCTTCCTGTTAAGTGTTTTCAATATTTTAAAGCACTCAAAACAGTCAACGTGTGGAGTCACAAAGACTTTCAAGACATTTTTAATTACTATTTAAAATCAGAGAAACCGCTTCCACAATTTGTGATTTGGTTTCCAGTCACACACGACTATGCAAAGGAATTTGAAGGTCAAAATATTGTGTTTAAAACAATTTGTTACACAAGTTCGGATTTTGATAAATATGGTTCAAATATTCCAAATAATGTATGTGGAATAGCCGCTTTAAATGATGTTGATGATGTGACATGTGATAACCAAAATGTTATTAAAATTAACAAAAAAGTGCTTCAAATCAGATCTTTTGTAATACCAGACAATGTAACTATGTTAGGATTATTGGAGTTCAACAGTTTTACAAATCTTTGTGATATAAAAATGTCTAAAAATCTAAAAAGAATAGGAGCATATACTTTCAAGAATTGTATTTCTTTGACTTCAATTGTTTTGCCAGAAAATTTAAAACAAATTGAAATGTTGGCTTTTCAAAATTGCAAACAACTTTCTAAAATAGAACTTTCATCTTCTCTCACTTATTTGGGAATTGCTGCTTTTAATAATTGTGAAAAACTTAAGGAAATTGAACTTCCAGAACAACTTGATTATTTGGACGAAGGGGTGTTTTCTAGTTGTGTTTCACTCACAAAAGTGGTCATTCCAAAAAGTGTTTCTTTCATTGGACGTTTTTGTTTTTTCAATTGTGGATTTGTGCATTTTCCTGAGATAAATGTAAATGTCAAAACACTCTCGTTTGGGTGTTTTGCTTGTTGTAAATCACTCGTAAAAATAAATATACCAGATACAGTGACTTTTTTGGAAGATGACTGTTTTTTTGGGTGTAAAAAACTGGAAACTCTCGTTTTGCCATCAAGATTAAAGTCAATAGGAAGATACTGTTTTTTGAAGTGCGAAAAATTGATCAATGTTAAAGCGCCAAAAACAGTCAAAACAATCAAAGAAAACGCTTTTCCAATAAACACAAATATCATTTTAGACAAGTAAATTGATTTTTATTTTTACATGCGTTGTTTTTTAAAAAAATTGTGCTTTTTTATATCTGAATTTGATACATTAAAATTATAATTAAATAGTAAAATGTTTGATTTTAAAAAATATTATTGGCTCTTATTATAATGAACAATTTTTATTTGATAATATTTTATTTTTTATTTTTTTAAATGTTTAGTTTTAATAATAGGATTTTGGTTTTAAAATTTATTTATTTTTAATTGACGAATTTGTCATTCATAAATAAATGGATTTATGTTGTTCAGTAGTTGTTTATAATATACAATTTGATTTCAATTCTATATAGCAAATAACACTTGTATATAAATACCAATCTACAATTTAATTTTAAAAAACTTTATCATGTATTTTACACTCATCACGTTGTTTTATTCAATTCTCGCTTTATCCCAACGATCAACAGACGTAAACCAATATTATTATCAATACACATGCGGAGATGATTTGACAATTATTAAAGGAACTACAAATAAAAATTACACCAACTGCAAATTTGTTGGAGAATTCAATTTTACAAATCCTAATGAAATGACTTCTTCGATATATTTCGATTCGGTTAGCGAGATCCTTGATTATATTTTACCTGATAATACAACATCAGCGACTTTTTACAACTCGACGTTTACTCAGTTACAAACATCTCATTTGACACTCAATCAGTTCACAAGTAACAAAACAGGCTTTTATCACAGTGACTTTTCTGATGTTGTTTTTGAGTTGCTTAAAAATTTCTTTACATATAACTTTTACAATACTATTTACACATCTACATTTAACACTATTGTGTTGTATAATTCTTCTTTTGAAACATTAAAAATTAGTTCTGTGAAGACGAGTGGATATCGCGATATCTCTTCCATTGAGAATTGCCACTTTTGTTCAACAGATATTTACGAATCTGTTTTCTCCAATTTGACAATTAAAAATAGTCATTTCAGTGAATTCACATTAGCAAATAATGTCTTATCGGGACTAATTGTTGAAAACACCAAGTTTTATTACCGAGATGATGACAATGTCCGCTATATCAACTCGACATTTGTTAATACCTCATTTTATCATTCTTATTATTATGAAAATGTGGTGTTTGAGTCGTGCAACTTTGTGAACTGCATTTTTTATTTAGATGATGTACATTCAGCTAAAAACATCGACTTTGACTTCGCCGACTGCTATTTTGAGAACTTCACTGTCAACAAACAAAAAGTCGATTTGTATAAAGGAAATGCCTGTATTGGGTTGAAAATAGGGTTTGTGAAACAATCAATGGAGATCGAAATTGCTAATGAAGATGATAAAAAGAGAACTCAAATTGTTTTACTTTCAACGGGCGTTGCTGTGCTTGGGGTCTTGTTCATAGTTGCTGTGATCATTATTGGCGTACTATTTAAATTGTTTATCTTATCACATAGAAAGCTACAAAAATTGAATTACAACGATTTATCTAACACAAAATAATCAAATTTAAAGGTTTTTTATTTTTAATCGTCATAAACTTAATTATCATGTAATTATAATATTAATACGTTTATTTTTTGTATGTTTTTTCCAATTTTTAATAAAATAAAACAAAACAAATGATTTTGCCAAACTTGATAAATAAAAATAATTTTTCGAATAACATTGTTCTGATTATTTTTAAAAAATCAAAACAGTATTTACTGATCGAGTCTTTGATGAAGAAAAAGACTCCGCTGATTATACAAAACTAAAAGTTACAACAAAACACTTTGTGTTATTTACTTAGTAGTTTTCGAGTTGGTATCAAATTGTGTAATTTGTTTTAAGTTAAATATTATGATAAAAATATTCAATTTTTATGACAAATTTGAGAAGTTGATAAATTGTTTTTCAAAACTCTGTACACTGGACACCCCAATTTATTGGACTTATTATTCCTAAATTATTTTTTCTTTGCTTAACCCTCATTTTTGGTTCAAATATTTACTCAAAAAAAACAAAATAACAAATTTGATTTTTTTTATTTTTACTTGACAAATAAATCTTGCATCAAAAATCACTTAAAATACAAAAAAACAAACTTGAGATTAAAATTTTGATTACCATAACACATTTTTTTGCCGAAAAACTTAAACACAACTTTATAATTCGATGTCAGTTTTTACAGAATCACCAAGTTGTGTTTTGGATAAAAATGAAAAGTACCAATGAGTAAAACAAGCATTGAGAGAAGATAAATCGGTTAAGACTATACAATTGAAATTTTTTTTGAACTGTTTATTTTATTTTAGACTCTTTTGATTAATAACCTTGATTGTTTAAATGTTTGTTTTATGTTATCGATGGCCATTTTTTAATGTTGAAATAAACAAAAACTTATTATTAGTTAAAGTGTTGCATTATTTAATGCAATAATGTCCGTCACATCGTTTGTTTATTCTTATATTGTCGTTTATCTTGTGTTTGTTTGAAACGTACAATTATACTCATGTTTAGTTACGAAATGGATCACTAACCAAATAACGAACCTGGAAAATCGGGGAAGATTTACACAAATTTAGGGTGATTTCCTGATTTTTTGTTCAATAATTGAAACTGTATTGATTTTTAAGAGTTTTAAACTGTGTACCGTTGTTGTTTCAGCAAAAAGGAAAATAAAAAATAAAACAAATAAATAATAATAAATAATGGGAAATAATGGGAAATTAAAACAAAGGGTTTTTATAAATTATGGAAACGGTACAGAGTTTTGAAATACTATTTATTAATAAACACACTTTTTTAAAATAAGTTATAAAAAACTATAAAATTTATAACTTTTAATTAATCAATATGAGTTGTCTACATTGTTAATACCCAGCTGAGTCAATTTAACATTTGTTCTTGGTATTGATTTATCTTCTGTTGTTAAATACTTTTTTTAGTTGTCAATAATTTACTGGATGTCTAACATTCAAGCAATTAATTTATTTTTAATTAAATTTAAATGAACTGCGTGAGTCACTTTTAATACTGAACGAAAAATGACTCATCAAATTAACTGAGTGAATAGAAAATACTACAATGGCTTCTTTGAAAACTCGAATAAATGGGTTAATTAAATGGTTGTGTTGAAGTCAAACAAGGTTGAACAAAAGAGTAATATTTTATAATTAAACAATAATTAATAATAATAAACTTACTATTATGACTCACATAAAATAGTTGTTCATTCATACTTTAAACAACATATTCATTTTTTATCCCGAAAAATAACCATTTTTAATACCAAATAATAAGAAAATTATACATTTATTTATATCTTTGCCCGTTTTATTGTAAATAATCCGCTTAATATCCAATAACTAAAATTTATCTAGTCACTGGTTTTTCCGCTATCTGTAATATAATATATTTGGTTGTTTTTTGTAATTTTACTATTAAAATTTTAAAAAGATTGTTTATTGATATTTTCATTATGTTAATTTAAAATCTTCAATAAAAATATTTTAACATATACCTTTTCCATTAATTATCGATAAGCCAAAATTAGCTTTTTAATTGGAATTGTTTTAATGTACAATTTTGTAAATTAAAAATAAAGTTTAAATTTACACACAATTTTAATGTTTTTTAATTGTATTTTTTGTTATATTTGTGTTTTTTATTATTTAGTAAAATATCCAGCCTTGTATTAAAAATATTGGGGTGATATTCCCGAATTTGTGGTAACAAAATAACTTATAGACAGGCGATTTCCCAATGAATACAAGTCGCTGCCACGTCATGATGCAATTAAGCATCTCGTCCATTAATTAAAATTTAACCAATCACATTAAAGCTGGTGATGCAATTTGTGTTATTTGGACAGGGTAATTTCCCCGATTTTTTAAACAAAAATTTATATCATTTTATACCAATAGTTTGTGTTAAAATTAATGAATATATAAAACCATTTTTTTATTTTTTTAAATTTTAAAGTGTGTAGAAAACAGTGCATGTTATAAGAATAGATTAATTTATATTATAATGAATAAAAACCCAACTACATTC
>NW_004440255.1:90306-92205 GCF_000330505.1 Entamoeba invadens IP1
TATTCGACTATATTTCACCTTTCAACTTTAATACAATTATTGAAACTCCTGTTTTTGAAGAAAATAATATTTATTTTAACAATTATAAAAACATATTTCAATTACCAGAACCTGGAGTAGTTGTTGATATTGATGGATTAAAGTGGAGTAACAACATTTATCACCACTTTCAAAAGAAAAACACAATATTCTCAGATTTTAAAAAAAGCAACACTTTTCAACGTTTCGAAACAATCGAAAGGGGTCCAATTGGACCTTTACAAATTATTTCCTCAACTCCAACAAAAACACAACAACCTTTTTATTTACCTGATAATCCTAAAAGTTATGAAATGTGGTGTAAAAACATTTCTATTAAAAGACATTTTGAAATTTGGAAAGACCCCCAAAGAACATCAAACGAATTTCAAGTATCAAAACAAAAAGCGCTTTTAATTGCAAATAGGCCAGTGGGTGGAGAAAGAGGTCGTAAAAGAGGTCCAAAATGTGGCAATTCAAAGATTGATCTCCAAACGATTGAAGACATTCTTCGAATAACTCGCAATAATCCACAAAAGACTCTGGTTCAAATAGCTGAAGAAGTAAGCGATATAAGAAAACAAAGAGTTGTTTCTATATGCAATTTGATGGAGTTTGACTCTGAAAAAATGATTCGGGATACAAAAATATCTAAAAGTGCGGTTCATGAAATTTTAAAGAAATGTGGTTTTACAACAAAACAAATAAAAAAAAGAACCCAAAGATAGAAATTCAAATTTGAGAATAGCTCAAAGATATGTGTATTGGCAACATTTTAATATTTTGATTTCACTTAATTTTTATTTTGTTTATGTTGATGAAGTTGGATATAATACAAATCAATCAAGAACACAAGGTAGAGCTATTGAAGGAGAATGTTGTGATGTTGTTTTTCCAATCATAAAGGGGTTATCTTTCACAGCAATTGTGTTAATGGCACCAGGAAAAAGATTGGTTTTTCGATTAAAAGACACGACTAACAAAAATGAAGATTTTGTCAATTGTCTAAAAGAACTATTCATTCCGCAAATTAAAAAATGGTTCAAAAACTCTTTTGTATCATTGATTTTAGATAATGCTGGTATTCATAACAAGAATGTAAATGATACATGCAGAGAAAATGGAATATATGTAACTTATAGTGTTCCATATAGTCCACAATTAAATGCAATAGAAAAAACATTTTCACAGTCCAAATCCTATATTAATGCTTGTATGACACATGAAAATGACTTTTTGTTAGCTGCGGATTTAGTGAGTCATTTTCAAACCAAAGTTGTGTTGGATTTTGCGACAAGAAGAAATTCACATGTTTTTTTCTTGATTATTTGTGCGTCTCTAATGAATGTTTCTGGAATTAACACTCAAAATTACCACTTACATACTTTAAAATGGGTGGAATTGGCTGGTAAATGTGTCCCTTTCCGCAATGATGATAAAGATTTGGTTACTTTTGTTTCTAAAAATAACAATAACAAACTTGTTTTAATAGACGACTGTTTTGTTATTGAAAAAGTCTGACTTCAAATATCTGTTTCATTGGATGTCAGTGATAATTTTGATGTATGCACACAACAATCTGAAAACGACATTATTTCAATTGATAAAACATTGTCAAAAGAAATCAAATTGAAAAACAGAACTGATGTGTTCGATAAAGTTGACACAATTAACAGTATAAATATTGATTGTATTGATTCAATATCAAAACCCCCATTTATCAATATTTGTGATAATGAATCAGAACAACAAAAATCAGAACTCGAAACAGTTTTAGATGATACTATGATGTTGAACACTTTTATATTAGAAGACTATAGAACTTATTATATGAACACAAATAATGGTTATAAAACAAATAAATCTTTTTTACTCAGCTGG
>NW_004440255.1:92305-96856 GCF_000330505.1 Entamoeba invadens IP1
TAATACAATTATTGTACCACTTCTTTTCAAGCTCATTTTTTTTCTTTTAGTTCTTTTAAAAAATACCAAATGTATCGTTGGTCTTAACAGCCTGATGGGTACATGTTATACCAAATACATGAAAAACGTTGCGTCTCAAATCCGTCAAGTCGACCCGCTTTTTAAAGGAAGTAAAATTCACGAAGTTAAAGTGGAGCAACAAAGAGACGGAACTTCCTGTGGAGCATATGCAATGTGTTTTGCAAAAAGGCTGTTGGAAATAAAAGTTGATAATGTTGATGATGTTTACAATGCTTTAAAAGATACCTCTCCAATATCTTTCAGAGCAACAGAATTGATAAAACCTTACAAATAACCAAAAAATATTAATTGTTTTTTTAGTATTTATTGTTTTAGCATTAGATTATCTATAATCTTATTATAAATAAATACGACAATATTTGAATTGTTTATTAATGTGATACATTGTCAATGTTGTATTAACACATTTTAATGTATAGTTTAAAAAATCTATTGTGTACAATGAATGAAATATAAAAATGAATAATGAGTATAAAATGATATAAATTTTTGTTTAAAAAATCGGGGAAATTACCCTGTCCAAATAACACAAATTGCATCACCAGCTTTAATGTGATTGGTTAAATTTTAATTAATGGACGAGATGCTTAATTGCATCATGACGTGGCAGCGACTTGTATTCATTGGGAAATCGCCTGTCTATAAGTTATTTTGTTACCACAAATTCGGGAATATCACCCCAATATTTTTAATACAAGGCTGGATATTTTACTAAATAATAAAAAACACAAATATAACAAAAAATACAATTAAAAAACATTAAAATTGTGTGTAAATTTAAACTTTATTTTTAATTTACAAAATTGTACATTAAAACAATTCCAATTAAAAAGCTAATTTTGGCTTATCGATAATTAATGGAAAAGGTATATGTAAAAAATACAAAAAATTTTACCAAAGAATATTTGATTTTTAAACTATTTTAAACCATATAAAATGATAAGTTTAATAAGTTACAAAATATAAATATTTATATAAACAAATACAACTCAAAATAATATACAATGATCAAAAAGTTAGATCCATTTCATATACAAATTGTTGCTCAACACTTTTTCTTTGCAGATGATTTTATAAATATGATTCTTGTATGCAAGAAATTTTCGTGTATTTTAGACAGATTTAGATACAACCCCATACCAATAACTTCAACTAAATTATTTCCAAATATAGAAACACAGTATTTATATAACGAGAAAGATGTCAAATTGCCAGAAATAAAACGCGTTGTTGTGTTGTACAAAGTTGATTATTCGTATGCAAATAGTCATTTAAAAGACCCTAATATCACATTTAAAAACCTTCACGTTACTGTAAAGTACACTGATAACATTACAGAAGAAGACGAATTGATTCAACTAATGGAAAACACAAACATTAGAAGTTATGGCTCTCGTGTTTTTAACTCTTTTTATTTTGACACTTTTAAAGTTCCAATTAATATCACAAACCTTGAAAAATGCGCTTTTAGTGATTATGATGAACTTGAAAGTGTTACTTTATCTGAAGGTCTTAAAATAATACAAACAAACTGTTTCAGTGGTTGTCTATCGTTAACATCGATACATATTCCATCTTCAATAACAAAAATAATGGAAAACGCCTTTGAAAAATGTGGATTTGAAACATTTGATATGCCTTCATCAATTTATTCGATAGGATACGAGGCTTTTAGATATTGTGAGAAATTGAGAGACGTTCACATCTCACCAAATGTAAAGATTATATCAAGTGCAACATTTATTTTTTGCAAAAATTTGACAAATGTAAAACTTCCTGAAAATTTACAACACATTCAAGCATGTGCATTTAAAAATTGTAGACAACTTGAAGTGATCAAAATCCCAGCAAGTGTGTGTCTTGTTGACAGAGAAGCATTTAGTGACTGTATAAAAATGAAAGAACTTGTTTTTAGTGATAATTGTGTTATTAAAGAACAAGCGTTTGTGAATTGTACATCACTCACAAAACTTGTGGTACCAAATATTGAAGGAAAAGTTATTCACAAAATTTCCAAAGAAGAAATTCCAATTTTTATTAAATTTTATGATAAGTTTGATTGTGATACCTACAATGATGAATATGGAAAAGTTATTTTTGACAATAAAAGCCAAGAAGTTTGTTTATTACTATTTAATTTTACAATTTAATTTGACTGATAAATAAAAATGTACACTGATAAATACATATATAAATTAATACAAATTAATATCATTTAAAAACAACTTTATAAAGATTAATTGTAAATAAAAATTTAATTAAATTTTATTGATAATGCAAAGTATCTGATTAAAAATGATTTAAATTAATTTTCAAGATATATTATGATATTTTAAACAAATTAATAACTTCATACAACCATATCAATTTACTTTAAGTTTATTATTCTGCCTCCAATTATTGATACAATCGATAGTTTTACAATTGAAAACAAAAATTTAATTCGCAAAATATACGGACTTGACAAAGTTACAAGGCTATCTGACCACTCTTTCGAAAATGGTGTTAATCTTCAAGACATTTCAATTAGTAATAACACAGAAATAGAAAAAGGGTGTTTTGAAAATTGCACATCACTCACACATTTGCAACTTCCACACAACAACATGAAAATTAAATTTACTCCAACTTCAAAAGAAACAAAAATATTGGACAAATTTGGGTACAAATACGACACTGTTGAATTCATATTTTCAGAAATAACCGATTTAAGCAATTTTGAGGAAATTAAGAAATGTACCTCATTCGTTGAAATTTCTGGACTCTTTTTTCCACAAAAAGAAATAAAATCGATAACAATTCCGTCGAATGTGACTTGTATCGATAATAATTTTTTTAGTCGATGTAATTCTGAAGCAATTAACTTGGGCTGCGTTTCAGTTGTTGGAAACATTATTTTTGGACCAAAAATGACTTCGGTAACACTTCCATCGACACTTAAGGGATTCATGAGGATTGTTAATTTTTCTGAGGATGGTAAATATCTTAAACATAATTTCTTTCAATTTGGATTTTTTTGCCTAAGATCAAAAAGGTATATTTTGAAACACATGATTTTATTTAAAAATGCTATTTATGGATTGTTTGAAAGATGATTCTTTCAGTTGATTTTTACAAAAAAAATAATCTACTTCTATTTTCTGATTTACCACAAGACTAACTTTGGTTTAAATGAAAACATTTGACAGACATTTAAATTATCGAAAAAGTCGATTTTTTAATCAAAATCACAAAACAAATTAATCGAACAATTTTTAATCTTTTTTACAAAAATAATTTATTATAAATCAATTCATGATATTTCAAACAATAAAAATTGATAGCAAATAACGTATTAATAACGTATACTCTATGCGATGACAATTTATGTATTTGCGCAAATTCAAAAAGAGAGGTTTTGGATATCGATAAAACAACGATTGATAAATAAACATATTTTTAAAATAAAATCATTTTTGTTTTAAACGGGTTTATTTATATTTCAAAACATATATACACAAGAATATATGTTTATATTATTTTTTTATTATACAATATTAATTCTCAATAGAAATATGTTCAATTTATCAATCAATTTTATATATTATTTGGCTTTTTTGTTGTGTTTTGACGATTTTTGATATAATCAATTATCAAAACCCACTTTATAAAAATTCTTTGATAATTTTATTTATAGAATTTTAAATCAAAAATGGCAGTGCTATAAATATCTCTGAGGATGGTAAGTTGTGTAACAAACAGACTTTATTAACACAGACTTAAACATCTAAAAAGTGAAATGACGTGTTCCCATATTCAGAAATAGTAACTTACTCAATATACATTTCAGATAGATGTAAAAGTGTAAACTTTCTATTTCTGTCATCCTCAGAAAATAATTGCCATCCTCAGAACTGTAAATTTGTTTAAAACACAAGTTAATATCAAAATGAAACAATCATATTAAAATATACACAATATGATTAACTTTGTTATTGTAATAAATTTGAATAATTGCATAAATTACAAAATTATTAATTAATTTGTTATTTTAAAATTACATTTTTAGAAAATCAGTGTTTTCGACTTTTTCAATTTTCATTTTGATCAAAAACAATTATCAATTTAAATGTAAATTTTAATTATTATGTTATAAAGACGGATTCGAAAATAATTTCAATAAGTATATAATCAAAATATGAACAAGTTTAATTCATGTTTTGTTATTTCCCGTCTCAAGTTCGTGATATATAATTATTGTTTTTGTTTACTGATTATTGTGGCGATTTTTTGATTGTTTTTAATTGTTTGGCATTTATGACAAATTATTACCATTATTTATAAATCGAACTTTGACTCGAAATATTAAGTGTAAATTATAACTTGAGTTATGAGAGTGGGCCTTATGGGGAACTGAACATTATGGATTTGATTTTTGTATCCTCAGAAAAATATTTTTTAATAAGGATAGTTGTAATCCTGAGGATACAC
>NW_004440255.1:96956-99455 GCF_000330505.1 Entamoeba invadens IP1
TATTAAGGAATTATCATTATTTGTTTTGTCAAATGTATTAAAAACACTTTCAAAGAAAAATGTAGATGCTACAATAGAATTATCAGTGTGTACATAATTCAAAATTTGAGATGATAGACACAAGATGTCGTCATCATTTAATTTTCCGTTTTTAACACGATAAATTGGATCTGTCTCTATAATTGTTTCCGTTTCATAACATAAAAACGTTTTTTTATCCAAATCAAATGAAATATCACTGAAATTATTATTGCAGTCTATTATTTGGTTGGTTTTTTGTGTTTCCTCTATTAAAGACTTACAACTTGATAATTGTGTATTATTTATTATTGATATTTCATTTTCTACTGACTTGTGACTATTGTTATTCGTTTGACATGTTTTCCCGATTAAATGGTGTATATCTTCTATAGAAGTTTTGAGTGAAGAAAATTCCCTTTTTAAAAATAACAAATTTTCATCTGTTCTTTGTACCGTTTGTCGCATATTTTCTTCACTGAACAAATTGAAATAATAATTTTCAACTTTTTCTTTTTTCTTTTTAATAATTCACTTGAAAATTTATCAATTTCACTCAATTTAAATTCGGGAATAGAATTGTCAATTTGACTATTTTTTGACTTTTTAATAAAATTATTCAGAATTGAATCATTGTCAATCGTCTCACACTTTGATATTTCATTCAGGTTGTCCATTTCTTTCTCAATAAATACATACAATTCTTCATCGTTATGTTTAAAAGATGGAATTGTTTTAGAAAAATCAATAACTGGTTTTCTTGGCAATAAAAAATTATAACAAGTTAATGCAATTCTGACGAGATAGCCAAAGTCTTCTTTGTTGAATCCAAAAACTGATCTAAAAATACGAAATTGATTTGTCAAAGACGCAAAAACGTGTTCCACGACATTCCTTGACTTGGAATGGACTTTGTTAAACTTGTGATAATAATCACGTTTTTCTTCGCATATTTCACTTTTTGCGTTTTTAATTGGAACATTAATATAATCTTCATCTTTTCTCAAATATCCCAAATCTCCCAAAATAAATTCACCGGGTTTAACCATTGATCTGTTACAACTGTGCAATTTTGAATCGTTTATTGAACCTTCACAAACATTTGAATCCAAAACAAATCCTTGTACGTTCACTTTAATTTTAATTTTCATTCCCGAACCATTTATTTTTTTGGAATACAATTTTTCTCTCACTTTTCCATTTTTTGTTAAAATACAATTTGAATCTGTTGTTTTAAAATCGATTGCCCAGTAACTGTTAATTAATTCTGGCATTATTTTCAAATCTTTAACTTTTTTACCAAGTGCAAATGGAATCAACACATTTGGACTATTTCCCAATTTAACTACCATTTTTTCATAAATTGTCTCGCCAAAGTGATTTTTAAAGTCGTGGTATTGTTTAGATACATAATTTGACATATTCTTTTTCATTCTCAAAATGTATTCTTCCTCTGTTTCTATTCTTTTCATTTTTTCGAAACACACTTCCCCTCGTTTTGAAAAATGACAAAACCTTTCTAAACGCAATAACACAAAAGTCAACAAATAGTTTAATCCGAATCTCAGTATAACTAAAACGAGAAATGTCAAAGATTTGAATGAAAGTGACGCATTTTTATTTCTTTTTCCAAAAATTGTAGATTTTTCCACTGAAAAATAACAACACTTTCTAACATCTGGAGAACCTACAAAAGTAACTTGCGATGATGTAATCAGTTTGTAATACTTTTCAAATTCGCGTTTACTCATTCCAATATAAAAATAGTAACTTTCATCATTTTCTGCAATTTCGTCCATTATTTCTTTATTTTGAATGTTATCACATTCATCTTCAAGTGTTTCACCAGAAATTGAAAATAAATTGCAATTTTCTAGTTTTGTGTAATTGTTGTATTTTTCTTCTTTTGAAATGACAGTCAAAGGCGGGCAAAAACAATTACTCAACACAAACAAATCATCTGGTTCAATAACATGTTCATCATCAAAAGGCATTTTATCATAAGCAATTTGTTTATGTGTAAGCACATAATCTATTTAAGGAATTGTTTGAGTTGCTAATTTATATTTTTTCTTTTTTCTTGATCCTTTTTTATCTTTTTCGTTTTTTGAACATTCTTTAATTTTTTCTTTATGTTTGTTTGCTTAGTTTTTTTGTCGATAAAATCTTTTTCAACATTTTCACTTTTTTTAATTGATATTTTTGTATTTTTTTGTTGTTTTATTGAAGATTTTACAATTTTTTCGGATATTGTTTTTTCGATTTTTTCATTGTTGTGTACATTCACTTTCGGTTCTGTTTTACTAGAAACTAAAGAAGGAAATTCAACTAAATCGAAATCAAAATCATCTTTAAATGGATTTTTAAAAATCTTTTGTGTTGGCAAGTCTCTTTTCATTGAAATACAAGTTTTAACAAACAACTATAAATAATATGAATACTATTTTTTGTTTATTAGATAAAATTACATTTATATTCGAC
>NW_004440255.1:99555-117547 GCF_000330505.1 Entamoeba invadens IP1
TTTTTGTTTACTGATTATTGTGGCGATTTTTTGATTGTTTTTATTGTTTGGCATTTATGACAAATTATTACCATTATTTATAAATCGAACTTTGACTCGAAATATTAAGTGTAAATTATAACTTGAGTTATGAGAGTGGGCCTTATGGGGAACTGAACATTATGGATTTGATTTTTGTATCCTCAGAAAAATATTTTTTAATAAGGATAGTTGTAATCCTGAGGATACACCTTATCCTCAAGAAACCCTTTACAAGCATTGGAGATCATATTTTTGAAAGATGCAACAACCTACAAAAAGTTGATTTAAATGGTAAAAAGACGTTTGATGGTCTTGTGAGTATTGACAAGATGAGACTTTTAAATTCAATGAATATCAAATGCACACACGTGGAAGTGAATTATCAACAATTGGAAAAATTCCAAAATCGTGATGACATTCAAATGACACTTAATATGATGAATGACAATCTTCTGTTATTACAGTATCACATTCCATGTCATGTCTGTAACATTGCAAATTCATGTTTTTATCTATATGAAAATTTAAGTGAAATAATTTTGCCATCAACACTGACTTCTATTTGTGAAGAAGCTTTCTATAACTGTGTTTCGCTTCACAACATTCAATTTCCAGAAAGTTTGAAATCAATTGGGTCTTTGGCTTTCAGTGGGTGTGGATTGACTCAAGTTTCAATACCAACAACAGTGACATATATTGGAAATAATGCATTTTCAGAGTGTTACAAACTTAAAAGCGCGTGTATACCAGAAAGTGGTTTAGAGTGTTATATGTTGTTAAACTATTGCTTCAATTTAACAACAGTTAATATATTAAAAAGTAACAAAAAGTGTTTTAAAATCAATGGGGCATTCAATGGGTGTTATTCGTTAAAGGAAATTGCAATACCAGAAAGTATTGTTGCTCTTGAAAAAAGTTCATTCAAAAATTGCTCGTCTCTCAATAAAATAACAATTGGAAATTGCGTTGAAAAAATCGGAAGTAACTGCTTTGAAAATTGTGAACGACTTGAATACGTTAAAATACCAAATTTAGTCACTTTAATTGACACATTGGCATTCAAAAACTGCACAAAATTAAGAAGAGTAACATTCACAAATCCAATTAAAACTATTTCTCCAACAGCTTTTGAAGAGTGCACAAATTTGTGTGAAATTTATATCGGAATAGAAAAAATCAAAATTGTCGAATTTCTAGTGTCGTACAATGTTTCTTGTATGCTTGAGAACAAATCAATGATATGCAATAACATTATCTTTGTACAAAGTGATTTTAAAAAGCATTTAAAATTGTACAAAGAAAACGGTAAAAATATTGGAGAAATTCCCAATAAAGTGGTTCGATTATCTGAACAGTGTTTTAGAACATATAAAGAGGTTGATATAATCAAAGTGCCAAAAAGCGTGAAAAAAGTCGACGATTTCTGTTTTTACAATTCGATACCAATTGAGAACATCATTTTTGAAGAAAAAGAGTCGATAAAAATTAGCGAGTTGGCATTTGGTTTTGATAATTGTTAAACAATTTTTATTTTAATGTTTGAAATTACCGAACATAATTCAAAATGTCTAAAATTTAGGAAATTTTAATTTTATTAAGTATTTTATCGTTTTAAAAAAAAATAGTTAAGTGCATAACATTACACAAGCCAAAACATAAAAATGTATATAATAAATAAATCTCATTTTAAGTACAAATTTTTTAACAACGGTGTTTTATTAAGTTTTTATAATGATAAATTTTGTAAATACAAACATTAAAATTCTTAATATTTTAACGACCAAGTGTTTTTCTTATTAATTATATATTATATAAAGTAAACAATAAAATTAATTTTTATTTTTAAATATGTAATAAACGTAAAATAACGAATTTATAAAATTAAATGTTTAAGTTTATTTCACGGTGTTGATTGAAATATCTTTTATTACCAAATTAAGTGAATCAACAACATTCTTAATTGTATTTCTTTCTTTTGGATTTTGGTTCCAACACATTTGAATAATTGAAAACAACACACCTGGAATATTTTCTCTGTTTTCAAGATGTTGACCCGCTGTTACAAACTCGGCTATTTTCCATGGAAATTTAAATGTCTGTACTGAGTATGCTTCTTTCCATCCAAACACTTCATACATAGTAATAGCAAATGAATATATATCAGCCGGTTTTTTGTATTTATCCTTTTTCAACACTTCAGGTGCCATGTAAATTGGTGTTCCGATACCTTTAGTGAATGTCATGTTAGTCATTAACATGTTGACATTTCTTGATGACCCAAAATCAGTCAATTTTGCATTTGCTTTGTCATTAAGATTGAAAGAAAACACGAGAATGTTGTCTGGTTTGATGTCTCTGTGTAGTATCTCATTATCATGTAGATACAATATTCCTCTTGCTGAATCATTCATAAATTTCAACCTCATTTTGTTGTCAACTTTTTCACTTGTTTTGTGTTTCATCAAATCTTGTAAACTGCTATATAATGCGAATTCGGTGACCAAACACACCTTATTTGGTATAAACACTGCACCATAAAAATGGACAATATATTCACACCTAAATTTATCAAGCATAGACACTTCATTCTCAAATTCATCCATCGACTTATTATCATCTAAAACACTTTTCATTATCTTGATAGCTACGATATTTCCTCTAAAACTTCCTTTGTAAACAATACCAAACGAGCCTTCACCAAGTTTCTTGTTTTCACACAATTCATCGTAATCAATTCGAGTTGTCTGTTGTGTCACACCAATAAGTGGAATTTCATTGTATTTTTCTTCATTTGTTTTAAGATTTTTGGAAACTAATTGAATTGTATTGTTAATTTTACAAGAACATAATGGCTTGACATAATATACGGAAAATTCACATGCAAAGCCACTTTTAAGTGTGACAACCTCTAAATCAACTCGAATCGTAAACTTTGTGATGTTCGTTGAAATTGTGAATTGTAATTTGGTGGTGTTTTTGTTTGTGTTTCCAACACACAACACCTGCCGTGTCTCTCTGTTAACTTCAATTTGCTCGATGTCTAAATTCAAGTCTATCATAATTGAAGAAACACTGACACCACCTTGAAGAGGGACAAAATTGATGTTCGATTTGTTCATTTTAAAAAGTGTTGTTGTTTTATTGATTTTGTGTGTGTATTTTTTGAAAATGTTTTTGGTTACAATGACAAGTGATACAATCAATACTATCAAAACAATAAGAACAAACAAAATTGCAACAAGTATGACCCACCAAACAGCTTGTGAATTACACAACGTGCCATCACCACTTGGGGTGTACCAAAATGAACAAGTTGAACATTTTGAATTTGTGATTTTATTGCATTTTGATATTTGTGAAAGACCTCCACAACTTCCATTTGCAAGTAACACAAGTGAATTAACACATGAAGTGCATTTATTGCTTGTTGTTGTGCACGTGTTGCAGTTGTCATCACATTTATTACACTCATTTGTGTTGACCGTATAATACCCATCTTGACACTTTGAACACCCATTTTGTGTGACATTCACAGCACACCCGATGATATCATTCTGTGGTAAACAGTCACCGCCATTTGTTTTGTAATTTATTGAATTGCAAGTGAGACAACTATTTAGATTTAAACATGTCACACATTTTTTATCACATTTATAACAATCAAGTCCCGTTCTATTATACCCATCTTTGCACACAACACAACCGCTTCCAAAACTTGCAAACTGGTCACACGTAAGTTCTAAGTTTTCATTTGTGTTACAATTGTAATTTGATAAATACGTGTTAGGTGGACAGCTGAGACATTTTGTTGATGTTTCAAAACACGTCAAACATCTTGGGTCACATCTTTCACATTGTTTTTTCGACTCATCGAGATAGTAAGTGTCTTCACACCTCCAACACCCAAAACTGTTTTGTTCAATACAATTTTGTTTATTGTTATTGTTACATGTATTATAAGATAAGATATATTCACTTTCACATTCTTTACATTTTCCCTTTGATAGATATATACAATTATCAATTGTTGTTGTGCATTTTCCGTTTTGGTCATTTGGACGTACACAATCATTCTTTTCACACATTCCATTTGTGTTCATTTTACTTGAACTGTCACACTTTATCGCTTTCCCATTTTCACATAATTCTGAATTTTTGTATAAATCATTGCATTTCATACATTTTGTTGTATTGGATACAAAACCTTTGTTGCAAGAAACAACGTTGTTTGTGGTTATTACCTCACCATTAGTATCACCTTTTACGCACTCGCCATTGTTGTCAATGTACCCATTGTTTGTGTTGCATATTTGACACTTTCCATTTGATTGAACAAGTAAACAAGTCGTATCACTTACACACAACCCATCTTGTAATGAAAACCCAACTGAACACTTCAAACATGTATTTGATACCGAATATTCACAATTTTCAATTTGTTCACACTTTGAATTGACAAGAGAATATTGGGTTTTGCATGAAATACAATTGTTTTTATTGATTGGACAATACTTACAGTTTACGTCATCGCAGATTGTTGAGTCTTCACATTTTCGAGATGTATATTCCATTGCTGCAACGTATAACAACTTTTAGTAACTCAAACCCGTTCTTTGTGTTTATTGCTGCGTTAAACTGTACACCTTCAAAAGTCAAATTTGTCTCTGAAACTATAAGAACAGTCTTTGTCAATGTAAACAAATTAATATCAACTATTTTTGGTGTTGAAATACCAAGAACTACACTGTCACTTTTGTAAAATGAAATTTGTGTGTTTCCAATTGTAACACTTTCAGATGAAAACTCATCATTTCTTTTTATGTGTGTTTTTGGACTTGTTTTAATTGGATTTATTTCAATACATAACGAGGTCACGTTTTGAAGTGGAGTGATATACCAGTCTTCTGTGTGATCACATGGACAATAAGGCTCAGTGTATTTCACAATTTTGTTTGTTACACTCTCAACGTGACAGAATATTTTATTAGAAGTACCATATCTAATTAATTTACCTCCTAATAACATCTTAGTACCAGCTAAAGGTATTTCAGTAATTGCCATTTGTGAACATATAACATCAAAATCAGTATCTGATTGTATTGTTGAGTTTGATATATTTAATGCTTTTAAAACGGAATACAATACAACGGGAAGATCTCTGATATCTCTGTTACTTACAACAATTGATGTATTAATAAACATAAATTCAGTACTCACACTGATGGAAGATTTTCCACTTACATTAAAAATACCAGTATATAGGAAACTCTCACTTTTAGAACAAAATGAAAAACAACTTCCATATTTTAATGACTCTGTCGTAATTTGTGCAAAATCTGCAATTCCATTTAATGTAATAACACCACCTTTATGAGCAAAGAAAAAATACAACATTGTTCAATTTCGAAAAGTCGTTCAGTGTTAAATATCCGTTTTCAACACTAACTTTATAAGAATCAATGTTAACTTCAGAATAATTATTTAAGGTCGCACGTTTTTAATTATAAACGTATAAAAATCTAACTCCATTTATTTTCGAATACAAGTTCATTACTAAAGTTGCAGCTTTGACGTCTAAAAAACTCAGTGGAATTTATTGTTGAATTGTCGTTCATCGTAAACGTGGAATTGTCATTGAAAAAAACATCTTTAAATGTTTTTATTAGTGTGTTTTGATTCATTACAACTAATACATTGTCATTAGTTTTAAATCCATATTTGAATAATAAAAAAGCGTTGTATTTAATTGTTAGTTGTGAATATTCTTAAATGTAATATAATAATTACTTTCCCAGTAAACAAAATTACAAATTAAAACACTGGAATACTGCTGAAAAAACATTTCTTTATATGTTGTTAAATTGGAATTTTCATTCATTTCCATTTTCGATGAATTGTAAAAGTAACTTTCTTGCGTCAACTTTAGATGTAAATTTCCAATTTGCACAATTAAGCCATTACCTGCACAAGTAACAATTCCATTAATTATAAAATGAGCATTAAATATTATTATGAACTGAATTACATCCGAGAATGAATCTGCACCTATTGTAACGTCATCATTTTTGTATACGTTTTAAACACTCTGATATTACTTAAAATTGTATTTGGAAAGCTACAACTTTATGGAGATGTGGAACAAATGAAAATAAACAACATGTGGTTGTAAACATGTTCAAAATAATACATTTTTTTTAATTTCAAAGTTTGTTATTTGTTGTTTATATATAAATGAGACAGCTTATAAATTTATTTATTAATAGTTTCACATTTTATAGTTTTTTCTATTTAATATAAAAACACTGATTCAAAATTATTGGTTTCTGGTTTTTGGAAATAAACCAACACATCTTCCCAAACCTCTACAGACCCTGGAAAAACTGACCGGCAAACTATAAAAATTGTTTCTGAAAACTATTTAATAGTTTTTTCAATAAAAATTTTGAAAAAAAAGACAAAAAACAAAAAAACTATAATATACTATAAATTATTTTATGCCGGTATGTTTTTCTGGGATTTGTATTATTTGTGTATTTTTCTCTGACAAGGAAACATTTCACCAAAAATAAAACAGCTTGATTCAGTCTGGTCCCTAGTTTATGATTTGTTCTCTGATTTTTTCTCTATCTGTAACATTATTATTTCAATGTTTAAAAAAATTGTTGGCATTACTAAAAAAGTCGATTATTCTAAAATTAAAGCAAAACTTTACAAACAGACTATTAAATAGGTGCCGAAACTTATTTTAATAAAAATTATATCACTAACTTTTATATTAAATATAAAAAAATTGGAAAAAAACCAACCCTAATTCTTATCATATATTTTTAATTTCCAAGTCACACAATAAGTTTTTGGCATACATTAAATATTATTTGTTAATAATATATTTATAAAAATGTAATTTCTATTTTTATTTTTTTTGATTTAAAAAAAGAAACACACAATAAAACTTATTTCCTGATTTGAATTTACAATCATTGATAAAAATTTAAAAAAACGATAAAAACTAGTATACAAAGAAGAAAAAAAAAATAGAACTACTTTTTTAAATGAAATTCTTAATTGTTGTTCAAGTGATATCTTTACTTTTCGTGTTCTTTTTCATTGTTTTCGTGGTTATCACTGACGGAAGTGTTTACGGTTTTTCTGTTCAAAACTACAACAACAATGATGACAACCAAGAGAATTTAAAGTATAAATACACAGACACACAACTCAATGTTTCTAATTTTAATTACAAAGGCAAGTGTTCTAAGGTGTTCAAATACAAGAAAAACAATCCTCGCGACTTATTTTTAACAGCAATTTACTTCAAAAATCCAAATGTTTGGTTTAATATCAAAGACAGAGCAGTTCGCTGTTTAAAAGTGGCTCAGTCTGGTATCCCCGATGCAACAAGAAAAGTTCTTCTTCTTTCTGAAAATGAAATTCCAGACTTTACAATGACGATGAATGAGTTGGGTGTGTCAGTCGAAAACCATCCAATTAACAAGACTTTCACCAATGGCGCCGTTCTAAGGTATTTTGCAACGTATGACTATTTGAGTCAAAATCAAGAGAAATACGACCGAGTTGTTTTTGGCGATTTTAAAGACATTTACTTCTTTGCTGATGGGTTTGCCACATTCGATGCGAACGACTTGATTTTCTTAATAGAATGCAAAGGCGTTAATAGTATGAAAACGTGTTTGACACTGGCAGAGCCAACAAATAGAGGGTGGATACGAACATCCTTTGGTAAAGATATAGCAGACAAGTATGCAAATAATAAGACGTTGTTGTCCAATGTTGGTGTTGTTCTTGGCGGGACAAAGAAAATGTTGAAGTATCTTGAAATATTCAAAGACAATGTTATTCCCGAAAAGGCAGATAATTGGGGACACGACCAAGCTCTCCACAACAAGTTGTTGTATTCGGGATATTTTGAGAGTCTGAATTACACCAAAGACTATTGTACACAACGAGTGTGCTTTAGTGAAGATAAAAGCGTTGTTTGGAATCAAAAGAAAAAGGCTTTATATACAAGAGGAACGGGGTGTGCTCCTGTTATTAGGCATAAAATCAGGTTTAAAAATTCAAAAATCTTATATGAATAAGAATTTAAAAAACATGTAACAGGTTAATTTAAAAGATCAATTTTTTAATTGATGTTAAGTAATGGTTGATAATTTCAAATTCAAATTTGTTCAAATTGTTAAATTTATAACTGTTTTTATGCATCGTAATTGAATTATGAAATAAAAAAATAAAACCAAGTTAAAACAATATTTAAAAGTTAGTTTATATTTGAACATAAAACACATACATTAAAATTATATAGAAATGTGTTTTTTGAAATTTGGAGGTATTTTATTTAATTCGTTGTTGATTCAGACTTCAACCAACAATTTTCAATCAAAAACATTTCATTTACAACGATACATGATTGAGATATGTTACTTTAAAAAATTTACTTAACTATCGTTTTCATTTTTTGTTGAAAAATATACTAAATTATTAAATTGTATTTTAATAATATCAACGTATAAATTGAAATCACGGGTAGGATTTAATAAAATGTATTATTCCGTTTTGGTTTAAACATATATATAATTATAATCATATATGTTTTGTGTTAAAGAGATTATTATAAAAATTACAAATAAATAAAATTGCATTTTTTGTTGCTAAAAACATGACATCAAACTAGAACTGTTAAATTTGATTTAAAATATAAATAACAGTTATTTTTACACACATTTCAGTTAATGAAAACAAGCAGAGACAGTTGTATAAGCATGTTACATTACTTATGTTTCTTGACTTCAAAGGGTTAATGGAAAAAAATTACCATTACCAAAAATTCACTGAAATATATATTTTTCGATAATTTCAAATTGAATACCATTTGGAATAGAAAATATTACTTTTTTTCGATTTCGGTAAGTTTAAAATATATGTATTATATTTAGGGATGAACTAAAATCCATTTTACATGTTCACCAAAAAGAGAAAAAATCAATAAAATATTTCACCAATTTACTATCTTAAAGATCCCTATATTTTAAAAAACATTTTTATTAAAAATCAAAAAAGTAATAACATTTTGCATTTTCATCAATTGTAATTTAATAATAAAGTTTTTCCATTTCTGATAACATTTAATTATTATTGCAATTAATGTTAAAAAAATGAATATAAAACAAAAAAGACCAAAAAAATCCAACAATAACCAATATCATTAAATTATTTTTTTGAAAAAAAAACAAGACAAATGTTACTTTTGTTGTTATTTAATTAATATAAATATGTTTAATGAAATATTTATATTTCATTGTAAGCTGATACGTTAATATAAGTGAAAACAACATAAAATAACAAAATGTTATTTTGGATTCGACAAACAAATTTGTATTATTATTTGCGCACTTTATAAAAACGATAGGCATTTTTTGTTTAAAATCATTGATTATCATTTACTACCATTTATCATTTTAAAATTAACAACTATTCTTGTCAATCAATGCAATTAAAAGAATCATAGATTGTATGTAAGTGATATTTAATTTTTGTTTTTGTACTTATTTCAAATAAACATTATTTTTATATAATAAAAGAAATATTGTCTAGTAAAAATATGCCTTTCATGTCATATATTTAATAAATATTACAAAACAATGTTACTTGACATAATAAGTCACAAATTGAAGTTGTTGTTTATTTTAAAATTATGTCTGATAGATAAAATCGCAATGATATAATCATTGTTATTACATTATTATTATCAAAAATATAACGATTTAAATCCATAATTATTATATTACATTTGTTTTGATTTGAAATATAATGTCTCAAATTATAATAAGTATATTTAAGAGCATTATTCAAAACAAAATAAACAGATGGTTACAAATTATTGTTAGATTTAATGAATCTAAAACAATGTTAGATGTTGTACAAATGACATTTTCGATATTTGTTGCTTATAAAAATAAATTAAATTAATTACGAGCATTTCTCAATGTATTTTATATAATATTTATAATATATATTCTGGAATTTTAATAATATGTTTTGATTTGTACCTTTTTTTATTAAATATAGTGTTGTTATCGTTAAAGTTTTTATTAAAACCTGTTTTATGTAAATTGTTTTTTATTTATGATAAGTAAAAAATATATTAACACTTTCAAAACAGAAACGTAATAATAATAAGTTTTTATTTTTTTCTTTTACCTAAACCCTTTTTTTGCCTTCATACACAAAACAATTTTTTGAAAATTTTTATTTATTTTTTTATCAACTCAATTTTGAATTGTATATTTTATAGTCACACAAATAAACATGAATGAGTTTGTTTGTGTAAAACAAGAGCAAAGCCTAAAAAAGAAAGATGGGGCCTAATGATAATTTGATATATTTGGTTGTTTTTTTATAAAGAGAATATTGTCATTTGATTAAACGATATTGGTGTTTATATTGTCGTCATATTTGTTAATGTGACTATTTGACATTGTTTGTTATAAAGTGGATTGACGCTGTAGCGTTTTTTGTTTTAATGTTGTAACACAATAAAGCGATACGAAATTTCATCAAAAAGATTATTTTTGATCAATCTTAAGTAATTGAGTTCTCATTTGTTAATTATTTTAAGTAAAATAAAACTGACTATTGGCCAGTTTGGTTTAGAAAGGGGTTTTGGAATAAAAATAATAAAAATTTTGATTTGGACAATTTCTTTTTTACTTATTTTTCTTCTTAAAAAAAAGTTTGGGGTGTGAAAGTGTTAACAATAAGATAAAAATTGCCGCTCATTGTAATGATTGTAAAAAAAATCATTATTGAATTTTTCATTTTTTTCCAAAAGGCAGAAATTGTTTTAACCAAAAACATTAAAATGATATTTATTAAATTATTCTCTATAAACAAAACCAAAATTCTAGAACTTAAATAGTTTTATTTGGTGAAACGATTTCACCAAATAATTTACTAAAACATAAATTTTCAGTAAAATTATTTCACCATTTAACTTCATCCCTAATTCTATTTTTATATTATTATTTACCAAAAACACAATTGAATTTTTTTGATTAAAAAAATCAAATATTGTTTATAAATTATAATAATTTATAATAAATATACGAGTGTTATTTTAAAGTCTTTTTTATTTAAATTTGTTTTCGATGTTATTCTTAAAAACTTCCAAAACAAATCCAAATGTTATTTATTATATTCATAATAACACTTGTTGTTGTTTCATTCTCGTATGAATGGTGCGACAACTCGAATGGGATTATTAGTTATGGTGTATTTGAAACATGTACCAAGAAAGGGCGGTCATATACAACAGATACAAACGATTATGACCATTTCAGTTTTGATGACACTTGTTGTATTTATAACACAAAGACTTTAGCAAATACAGGTACTTATGCTCGAAATTATCAGAAGTATTTTCGGTTCCAAGGTAACATGTCCAATTTTAAAACTTTTTTTATAAAAGAACATTATCCAAATACACTTTACGACTTTTATGAAGACACAAGATATCAATCATTTTTCATATCTTTTGGTTGTTTTGGAAATGAAGGTTATTGTCGAAAAGAAGTTTCCGATTCTTCAAAGCCAATAATAGGACTTGAGTTACGTTCGGTTTCACTGTTTTCTGATATTGATCAACGCTTTGACATTTGGCTAAAAAGAAACCCGACTTCAATTCCATATGTTCATGTTGATGGATTGGTCTCTCAAACAGTCAATTTTAATTTCAGTGATATGTCGGCTTGGGAAGGTGTCTATTCTGGGTCGCGTTATTTGTTTAGCGGGTCTTCTCAAGTTGATGAAAGTCGAGTCACTTTCACAAAAAGAAGTTCTTCGGATGGTTGGGTTGCAAAATCTGTGTGTACAAGAAGCAATTTCAAACGTATAATGCTGTTTAAAGAAAATGAAATAACAGAAGGTGTTAATACTAATTTATGTGGATGTGTGCCTAACAATGGCAATTTTACATATTCAAGCAACTTCACATACCCCGATTGTGATTATAACAGCACATATCTTGATTTGGATTTGTCAAAATTATCAGGAAATTCAAAAAATTACACACTTCCTGTATTTGAATGGAATACTATTATAATATCACTTCAAAAAAGTTACACATTGACCAGTATTAGTACAAATTCTATTCTCAAATTGAAATTACTTGTTCTGGATAAAGACACGAATATATTCTTTCGACTACCAGTTGAAATAACAACACTTGAAGTCAATTCACCTTCTCAGACATGTTTTGAATATGGGTTGACTGTCAATAATATAATTTCAAGTACTAATGATGTGGTGTTATTTTATTTAGAAGGTTTATTAGAGGGCTCAACAAACAAATAATCAAAATGCAGAATGAGAGTTTACTTATCGACATCGTTGAATATACCATGAAACTGTAAGTATAAAGATAGCAATTTTATAACAGAAAAATCAATTTTTATGAGTGAAAGTGATTGTAAAATGTATGTTTATGATTGGCAACTGAATTTAATTATTTATGATAGTGTTTATAGGACAAAATATGATTACTATAATTGGAAACTAATCAATTTTACTTGTGAATGTACACTTGATACAAACAATGGTCTAATTTGTATTAATTCAATGGATGTGGTTGTTTATGATCATTTGACAATGTATATTAATCTTAATGTTTTTGAAAATTTAATATTCAACGATAACAGTCAAATTACAGTTAAAAGTAGATTTTTGTCTATCAAAAGCGAGGGTCTTAAGTTTTCTAATTTGACAACAACTAACATTGACAGAAATCCTTTGATAAATGTTATTGGCGGTTCAGTTGTAGTGAATAGTACAAACGAAATATATACATTTGATTATAAAGAGTTTTGCATTGATGTGATTTCTTTTCGATACAAACCCAATTGGAATGCAACTCAATTGAGTTTACTTAGAGGTGGTAAATTATTGAGAGTCTGCAATTCAACAGATGACCATAAAACCGAAGTGAAATGCACTTTAAATGGAAATGATTTTTATGATTATAGTAACTACAAATATCAGTTGTATCATTGCCCATTAAACGAAACATTGTGTACTGTCAATGCTAATAATAGCGATTTGGTATTAAATGAAACATTTATTGGAAATATTCAACAAGAAGTGAATGTTTTGAACTTAACAATAACAACTAATTATTCAACACACTTCAAAGATATAATAAGTGGTGTTCTTTATATTAACAACAAATCTGTTAATGGTGCAAGTGTTACTCTAACACAAAAAGTCGACAAACTATTTATCTCATCCAAATATCTTTTTCAGCCAAATTCAAACAACAGTAACACAATCGAATTTTTCACTTATTTTAAGTGTAAAGCATTCAAAACTTCGATAAATGGGGATGGTATGTGTGTACTATGCGAAAAAGATATGTACCTCAAAAATGGGGAGTGTTTTAGAATCGATGTTTCTTGTTTAAATATATCGTCAGGTGATACAAACAAAGTGTGTGAACAATGTGATGTTAAACAAGAGGCGTATCGAAATGAATGTTTAGATTGTCCAAACAATTGCAAGCGATGTGTGAACCAAAAATGTGTTTTATGTGAAGACAATTACAATTACAATTCAGAAGGGAATTGTATTGCAATAAATAACATAACAACAAATGTTGAATTTTACTCGAAACAGAAGTTTTGAAATGTTCAGCGGGCTATTAAAGTCTGTTTTCTATTTAACGATATTGGGTTTTACTATTATTTATAATAACAGTATTATAATTTATAATAAAAATAAAGTTGTTTTTCAAAAAAATGGTTTGTATTTTATTTTTTTGTTCTTTTTTTAGAAATATGTGTTAAAAATAACAAAAAACAAAATTGCTTTACAACTAAAAAATTTTTAAAGCAAAAACGAAGAATAGATTGGTCTTGAAATGTGATACGACGAAATAAACCATGTCAACCAGGTTATTCAAAATGAATAAAATGTCATATTTGATAGAGCAGACGCGTCAAATTATCATTTGAATCAAATTGAAAACGACAACAAGTGATTTGGAAAAAAGTCAATGCTCAGGATTTGTTTATCATTAGTTTTAATTAATGACAATTTTATTAATAGTTAATGGTTTTTAATTAGCGATATTGAGTATAGTAAATTATGGTTTAATATTTTCGGTCTAGTTCTTTTCTTTGTTATATTTTAAGAATATCGTTAAATAGAAAACAGACTTTACAATACATTTGATAAGTGTCATAAATGCTCTGATCATTGTTTGTATTGTGAAACGTTTGAATTTTGTTTATCATGCAAAAATACTCATATTTTGAATGAAAAGAATGTATGTGTACCTTTACCTGATGGTGAAATTGTTATTGGAGAAAAGTTTATATTATGTTCAGATTCATACTATTCAAACAATGGCACCTGTGTCAAATGTTCGTTAAAATATGGAGAATTGTGTGATGTGTGTGATGACAAAAAGTGTTTAAAATGCTCAAACATGGGAGTATTAGATTGTGATGGTAAATGTATTGCTTTTGAATCAAGTGGGTGTGTTTCATCACCAAACACATATTGTTCGGGTTGCCAAAATCATTCAATTTACATTTCAGAATCAAATGGCGTTTGTGGTGAGATTTCGAATTGTAAAATTGCAACGTCAAATGGAAAATGCGTGTCTTGTAACGACGTGTATTATTTCACATCAAATCAAACATGTGTTGCTTTGTCAAGTAATCAAACAGAAAATTGTGACATCATCAATAATGATAATGGGAAGTGTATTCGCTGTGCCAGCAAACACTATCTCAGTGATGGAACATGTTTAAATTGTCCTAACAATTGTATGAGTTGTTTCAATGCAACTGTGTGTATTGAATGTGAAGGCGGTTTGTCAGTTTCAAGTAACGGGACTTGTACGACATCAACAACACAAATGGAAAATTGCAAGAAAATGATAAACCGACTTTTCATGTGTGCAATTTGTGATCAAAAATACTTCAGAAACGACAAGGGCCAATGCGAGAATTGTACTGACAACTGTGATGAATGCAACCAGAAAAACACATGTTTAAAATGCAAAGAAAACACATTTCTTGTCACTGAAGGGACTCAATGCTTTCCATACGAAACTTTAACAAACTGCGAAACAAAAACTCAAAATGGGTGTTCACAATGCTCGACTGGTTATTATGTGAAAAATCAGTTATGTGTGTCTTGTAATTCCACAAAGTCAAATTGTGATAAGTGTAATTCTGTTGGTGTGTGCACTTCGTGCTCTCCAAATTACATCTTAATCAACTCCAATCGTACTATAGGAAGTAATGTTAGTCAGTGCACCAAAGTTGACAACTCAAAATGTGCAACATGCACCTTTTGGTACGCCCCGTCTTCTGATGGCACTTCGTGTGCAAAGAAAGCAGTTTGGTGGGTTATTCTTGTTGGAATTTTTCTCATCATTCTTGTACTTTTTGTTGTGTTTGTGGTGACTATATTTATCACACTGAAAATCGTCAAAAGAAAGAAAGAGCACAAAAACAGGAAGAAGACGTGTTTTTTCACTATGAGTAAATCGAATATCAGTTTTCATAAAACAAATACCCCAGAAGTTGTTGTTAACAAAAATGAAATTGTGTTTGAAACCGATGAAAATGGCACGGAAATACCAGCAAATGAAGAAAGTCGCGAACTCTTGTGTGTTGGTAATAGCGGCAACAACACAATTAAAGTTCAATTTTCAATATTTGATAATAAATACAAATATTCAATACAAACTCTACCAAATATAGCAACAATACCAAAAGGTAAAGCAATCGAATTTGAAGTGTTTCTGAAGCCATTGTGCAGTTGCCAAATAGATGATATTATCGTTTTATTTTCTTCCATTTTAAAGAAAGGTGTTATCTCAGAAGTTCGTATCCAAATAAAAGCAAAAACATTAATTTCGAGTAAACTTGATCCTGATGAATTGGAAGAAGAGAAGAAGATTGGCGAAGGCTCGTTTGGTATAATTTACAAAGGAACCTTCAGAGGAAACATAGTTGCAATAAAAAAATGAAAATGAGTGGACAACAAAATGAATTAAACGAATTTGAGAATGAAGTGTCTATGCTTGATAAATTTAGGTGTGAATATATTGTACACTTTTATGGTGCTGTTTTTATACCAAATAAAATTTGTTTGGTCACTGAATTTGCATTATATGGCAGTTTACAAGACTTAATAAAACACAAAACAAGTAGAGAAGTTAACATGAAATTACGAGTAAAATTTATGTTAGACTGTTCAAAGGGGATTAATGGGTTTAGGAAAATCTGCCCTTTTAAAAATTGCCTTTTCAATAATTCGCCTTTTTTCGCCTTTATTTTTCAACAAAATTTCAAGTCATTTGAATTTTTGTTGAATATTTATTTAAAACTCGTTTACAAAAATAAATCAATCTGTATTATTGTATTTATTACAAAAATATATAATGTTTATAGTTAATTTATATTTATTATCGAGATGGTTTTTATATTAAATAAATAAGTATAATAATTATAATTAATGATAATAATTGTTTTAATTAATTTATTAAATACACTAAAATGAAAAGCATTAAAATAAGTTTATTTATTTTACTCTTTTGACTATTTACAATTAAATAAAAATCATAATCAAATTACAATTGTTTTTTTAAATCATTTAATAATATTAATTACATTCCATTGTGATATAAAATTATATACAATAATTATATAATTGTGTATGTTCAGATAGTCGATGTGTTATTAATTAATAATATAATTTATATATTTTTAAGTTTATCATTTCATTATTATTAATTATATAATATCACTATTGTAATTATTAATTATAATAATAATTGTACATCAATTAAAAAACATTAAATTAATTATTCTTCCATTTTAGTATTTTTGGTCCTTTTCGATTTAATAGAATTTCTTCCTTTTTGCATCACCTTTTTCAATGCTTTCGCTTTTTTAAAATCTGTTTTTTCCTTCGATGTTCTTTTTTATTTACTTGGTTTTTTGGTTTTTTTTCACTGTTTATTTTTTGTTCTTTTTTATGTGTTCTTCAATTTCTTTTCCTGTGTTATAATTCAAAATGACTTCATTATCTATTTGAGGCTCTTCTATAACCATTTCATCATTATCTTCATCACTTTCATTGTCTTCAAACAAGCTATTTTCTTTTTCGAATACAATTTCCATTTTTTCGTGTTTTTCTGACGTTTCTTCTTCGGCCATTGTAAGTTGTTTTATTTTATCAATAATTTCGTTTTCATTTTCAATTTCAACTTTTGCAGTATCAACATCCAAATTGAAATAAATTTGATATTTCTTTTTAGTGAGAAGTTTGGTGCACTTTTTGAGAAATACGATTGGTTCAATTCTATGAGCACCAAATAACTGTTCCTGAAGTTCTTTCAGTGTTATATTTTTTTCGACCGTACCAATCTTTTTTCGAGTTGTGTTAAGTGACTCTTCAAATAGTTTAAATTTCAAATCTATAATATTCTGGAAAGACAGCAATTTTTCAACAAAAGTGTGAATAACAGGATGAGAAATACATATAAATCGATTCAACGCCGAATGAAAACTTTCCGCTCGGTTATTTGTTCTTTCGGGAAGACCAAATACCGACCAGTGCTCAATTTTAAAAACACCATTTATATAAGTGTTTTCAAAATACTCAAAAAACACTTTAACATCTTCGTCTTGACACAGTTCTTCTTTTATCATATAAAATGTGTCCCTGATCATTGTTTTTGGCAAATAAGCCAATGACATTAACATTTTTATTAAGGTTTTAAACGAATCACCTTCAACAAATCTTTCACCAAATCCCATAGTTAAAACTCTCCTGTAAAGAGATTGGCAAAAATGAAAATGACAACATTTAACATTAACCTCAGTTCCAAATAGATCTTTGAAATACACAACTTCAAAGTCTCCCATTACAACAACATTTT
>NW_004440255.1:117647-122196 GCF_000330505.1 Entamoeba invadens IP1
TATATATATATTATTTTTTAATATAATAATACATATAAATTGTATATTAAATTTAGAAATGAAATATTTTCTATCTAACAATATTATAATATTTTATTTTCAATATTTTTGTGTAATAATATATTATTTAATATAAAATTTTGTTTCCATATATCTCAATAAACAAACTTGGACATGATTTAAAAGTTCCATCCATCAAAATTGTATTACATGTTTTAAAATAATTTAAATATTTTTTTTACCAAATATAATCATTTCATAATCTTGGTACATGACAAAAGAAAGTTCCTCGTTAGTGAATGTGATTTGATCAATTTCTTTTGGGTTTTTGGATATCTGTTTTTGACTTCGCACTATATGTTCACATAAAGATAAACGTTTTGAAGAACCATTGACGTAAGCTTCTGCGACTATTTCCATGGCGCTTTTATTTTTTGAGTTTTCTTTCTTTGCTTCTTCTTTCATGTTTTCAGTACACTTTTTGTCAAAATAAGAAGTGGTGTCATGTTTATGTGGAAGACCCTTTTGAGAACCAGTTTCTTCATATCCAATTGTGTTTCCTTTTTCATCAAAAAGCAATCTAATACGTTTTTTGCATTGTTGGTATTCACATTTAAATAATATGCGTTTTTTATCAACAGATCTAAATTTATAACCATTAATGTATGGTTGAGGATTTCCATGTGTTGATGAAATCATTTCAAATTTAGGAGGTTGAGGAATGTCGGATATAACCAATGGTGTGGTTGTTTTATTTTCCATTGAATATTGTAGATGACCTAATACGTTTTATAATAAAATAATTCTATTCGATCATAAAAATTGTATAATTTATCAATATTTATATATATACTTTTTATTTATTTATTTGTGTTATAATCAATATTTTATGTTATTAAAATACAAATATTATACAATTATTAACATTTTATAATTATACAGTATATATATATTTACAGTTATTCATATAATAATAATATTGTTAATAATTATTTATATTATAATGTAGTTTTCGAATTTAAATAAAAATATATACTTATTTATTTAATATAAAAACCATCTCGATAATAAATATAAATTAACTATAAACATTATATATTTTTGTAATAAATACAATAATACAGATTGATTTATTTTTGTAAACGAGTTTTAAATAAATATTCAACAAAAATTCAAATGACTTGAAATTTTGTTGAAAAATAAAGGCGAAAAAAGGCGAATTATTGAAAAGGCAATTTTTAAAAGGGCAGATTTTCCGTTCCCCGGGATTAATTATTTACACCCAAATGGAATATTACACAGAGACATAAAACCAGACAATTTATTCGTGTTTTCACTCGATCCGAATGATAAAGTCGACGTAAAATTGACTGATTTTGGAAGTGCAAGAAATATTAACATGATGATGATTAACATGACATTCACTAAAGGTATTGGGACTCCAACTTCCATGGCACCAGAAATGTTGAAAAAAGATAAATACGTCAAAAGTTCAGACATGTATTCCTTTGCAGTTACTATGTTTGAAGTGTTTGGGTGGAAAGAAGCATATCCAATTAATACATTTAAATTTCCGTGGAAAATAGCCGAGTTTGTAATTGCAGGAAAACGTCCAAATGGGGATAATATATTAGAATTGTTATTTAATATTATCAAAACATGTTGGAACCAAAAACCAAAAGAAAGAAAAACTGTTGAAAATGTTGTTGATTCACTTCAAAATTACTACGAAAAGTTATAATTTAAAATAATTTTTCTATTTTTATTTAATGAAACAATTATAGAGTCAATATTGGTATGGTTTTAAATAATGATTATATATTATAATAATTATTCATTTTTGATATTTTGTGGTGTCTATTAATAGGGACTCACAATGAACTACAGTCAAAAACGTTTATTTGTCGTGAATCCAGCATAAAAACGTATCTATTTGTCGTAAATGAGTAAATTTTGTAAAAAATTCTTTTTAATATTAAAATTTATATATAAAAAAATTGGTTTTTAATTCAACAAAAGTTACAGATTGGAGAACAAAATATTTAATTGTCGTACACCTAAATTATTGGCTGGTAGTGCGACAATTAAGCAAATTCAACAATTATAATTACGACAAATAGACCCTTTTGATTGTATACCACATCAAAAATAGAATTGATTTTTTTTAATTAAATTATATTATTTTGAAAATTATAGAAAATGGGTGTTTAAAATAATATAAAAAAAATATAATTATAAAAAACAAAAAATGGGAGTTATAGGATTTGAACCCGATACCTTCTAAACTTCAATTGTTCGAAATGTTAGATATACTACTATTATACGAAACCCCCTTATAGTTTTTCCTTTTTTAAGCAAGTATATAGCTAATTGGTGATATAATAAATATCATTTTAACATTAACCATAATAAGTCACTTGTAATGATTTTTAGTTCTTCAGGAAATTGCGCAACAAAATCGTGTGGCTTTTAATCACCATCTTTGATATATTTCAACATTTTGCAGTAATTAAAACAACACTCTGAGATGGCTTCAAGACACGAAAAAAGGTAATTAATGTTAAATTATTACAATTATAAAAACAGTATCTTCCTAATGAGTACGTTCTTTTAGGCAGAATTATTGTATTAAGACTTTTGCGTTATTTTTAACATTGCATTTGACAATTTGTGAATTGTCCAATCCATACATTTGAAAAGGAACTTTGTAGCTAATAAAAGACACACGTTTGAGGCTCATCAATGAGTTGAAAGCAAAACCGTCTATGTCAAGATAATTCGTATATGATGTTGTGTACTTAACGCATAACAATATTCAAAGGCATTTGCACCTATTAATGTGAGCACTTTAGGAAAGGCCAATTCATCTATTTTACAATTTTTAAAAGCACACAACTCAATTGCTTTGAGTGTTTGTAGAAAAGATACAGAATAGAGTAAACAACACATTTCAAACGCAGACTGTTTGGTTGTGACTAAGTTATTTAAAATACAAAACGTGTTTTTTCTTTTATAAAACACTTTTTTGGTAAAAAAAATTGTTGATGAAAACGCCAATACTGTTAGTGTTTTGATTAAAACATTTTTAAAAATTGAAGAACAGAGGAAAACCTATAAATTATTGCTTGTTGTTTTTGTTTCAAAAGAGTCGCCACAAAGTAATTTTTTGTATATCATATCAAGTTTAAAAAAATTGTGTTTTATTTAAAACTTTAACAGTACCGTAAGGTTAAGAATACAAAACGTGTTTTGAATTCTTTATGAAAAAAAGAAAGAAACCAAATACTATAAAACTTCAGTCAAAATACCTCATATTCAATTTCACTGTTTTTTCGCGCCAAATTTCTTTGTTGTGAGTGTTCTTTTAACACTTTGTTTCTCATTCTTCTTCACTCCGAACTTCTTCTTCTCGTTGTTTCCTTTGTTCTCGACTTTTTTGTCTCCTCCGTGTTTTTTCTCAGGACATTTTGAAGCGATGTGACCGCCTCTTCCGCATATGAAACACTTTTGTGTGGTTTGGCTCTTCATTGTTTGAGTTGCGTCTTTTTTGTCCTTCTTTTCGCCTTTTTCTTTTCTGATGAACTTCTTTTGGTATTTTTCTTTCTTTTCTTTCTTTGCAATTTTCTGCTTTTCTTTCTTGTCGTCGAGTTTCACTGTTATTTCGCTCTCCCCAATTTTCTTCTTGTCCATCTCTTCGACTATTTTGAGCGCAATTTCACGCTTCTTCACGATGATTTCGGCCTTCGCCATCGTCGAGTTCTTTGTCTTACACAATTTGACTGTTTTGAAGTTGTAATTCTTCAGAAGCCTCTTGACGTCTGAAACCTTCTTGTCGTGCGCAAAGCCGGACACTCTGATGATATTCGGCGCTTTCTTCGAGAGAGTTACACTAATTTTAACTCCGCCCATCTCCTTCCCGTTGACCTCTGTAATGATGCGAGTCGCTTCAGATGGCGAAGAAACACGAACAAAGAACTTTTGATGGGGGTGGTGGAGTTTGACTACCGTCGGGTGGTAGTGCTGGAACAATTTTTCAAACGTTTCTTGTGTGACGGAGTTGTCGATGTTAGTAACGTCCACTGAAATTATTGACATTCAAATTAAAGTGTGTTTTCTGATCTTTATAGGTTTTAAAAATTGCAATAGATGGGGTTTCCTTAATTACTTCACTGTTTTAATATGTAGTATCATATAGTATATTTTACTAATATTTTTGTTTTGTTTTATTCATTTTTAAATATTATTATTTATTAATTTATAATTTATAATTTATAAATTATAAATTATAATTTATAATTTATAATTTATAATTTATAATTTATAATTTATAATTTATAATTTATAATTTATAATTTATAATTTATAATTTATAATTTATAATTTATAATTTATAATTTATAATTTATAATTTATAATTTATAATTTATAATTTATAATTTATAATTTATAATTTATAATGTTTAATATATTTTATTATTTTTTTGAATTATATGAAAATAATATAAAAATAGTATAAAAATAAATATAATAATAATAATACATTATTATT
>NW_004440255.1:122296-134916 GCF_000330505.1 Entamoeba invadens IP1
CAGTCAAACTACAAGAAACAGAAATGGAGTATAATCCAGAATTGAATGAATTTGAAGAAATAGAGTTACCACATGGTCCAAAAATAGATGCCGACTGTGACGAAGTTTCACAGAGTAAGTGTAGTTCCTGTGTCGACCTTTGTACTTTCAAATCAATTTGGCTATTTATAGAAAGTCTTTTCACAGACATTTACTTATGTTGTGTGTGTTGTTATAACTGCTGTTGTCCAGAGAACTGTTGTGAGTCTTTTAAACGGTGTAATTGTATTTGTGATTATTGTGATAAATGTGAAGAAACGCCTTGGTACCACGACTTTTTTTGTCAGGGGTGTATCTTTCAGGATTGTGATTATTACGACAAATTGTGTAATTGTCCCTTTTACACTCCATGGTGTTGTGTACCTTTTCGTGTGTTGTTTTGCTGTAATTTCAAACATACCAGTTGTGAGTATTTTTGTGGGGATCATACTATTTGGGAGTTTATTTCAAAAATGTTCAACTTATTAGGAAAAGGATTGGAATGGTTTTTTAATGGTTTATTTGATGTGGTGACGTGGCCATTTATATTTGGATTTAAAGTTATTAGTAAATCGTTATGTTGTGAGTATTGTACGTGTTGTGGATGTGATCAGATATGTGCAGATTGTGTCGGATGCGTATCATGTGGGTGTTGTGGTGATACATACAAATATAAAGATTTTTATAATTATATTTGGGAATACAGATTTTTTAATGAAAAGTTGTGCTGTTTGTGCAAAAATGTTTTTTTGGTGCGGAATTTGTGATTGTCAATGTTTTTATTGTTTATGTAATGCCATGGTATGTGATCGTGTCCCAGAAATGTCGATTTGTACTGAGGACGCTTATGATGAGTTTTGTTATGCAGTAAAATGTGATTTATCGAGAAAGTGTTGTACTTGTGATTATGAATTGAATGAACGAAGATTATAAATTAATCATTAAAAAAGTTTGTATAGTATTTATTTGTAATAAATACATAACTACTTAATTAATTAATTTTCGTGTTTTAAATTTATAAAATGATTGTTTTATAATTTTGTATTTCGATTATTAATTGAATGAAATGATATACAACAACAAAAAATAAAAAACATAATAACAATACAGAGAAGTTTCTTTTAAAAACACAAAGACATTTTTTAACAACAATTTTTTTTAAATAACACATTGCTATAAAATGTGATTAAAACAATAAAATAATATATACGAAATACAATTTTTATAGAAGTATAACTTAAATAAAACTCTATATTCACATTCTCGTTTTTATATTATTTTTCAAATTATGTATTTGAAAATTTCATAATATGAAACAATATATTTTAATTGTTATATAATATTTAACAATAGTTCTTTTTTTTATTATTATGGGATTTTGAATCAATTGTAAAAATAAATAACAATTTATTAGTTTATTTTTTTATCTAATAAAAAACAAACTATTAATTTAAATAATAAATTTTATTATTATTTTATAAAATTAAATTTTTATATATTTAGTAATTAATTAATTTATATTTTCTTAGTGTTTTTAAAAGAAATTCTTTTATTAAAAAATCTAAAATGAAAAAATGTCAACAGATTGTTTTATTTTCATTTCATTATAATGAAAATAAATACTTTTATTATTTTATAATGATATAGTATATACAAATAGATTTTAAATACAATCTATTAATAAAATGATTTTAATCGAGATGGATTAATACCTTTAATTGTATTCGAAATATTTAATTTGTTTAACTAATTTATTACTCATTGGTTTATATAACGTATTAAAGTACAATTATATAACATATACTTTGATTTGTATGTATTGATCGATTTAATTCTTAATTACATGTTATTATTTAAAAATGTTTTTCAATAATCCAAAGATAAACAAATTAGAAACAATTAATTAAATTTTGTAATTGATTTTATAATTTAAATACTAATAATATATTCAACAATAATTGTAAATAAAATATATTTTTATTCAATTTTAATAAATTTTGGTTCTAATTGTTTTTAGTTTATTTATCAAACAAACTATAACATGAATAAAAACTTCCTTAACATTTACGAACAAAAACTTTTTTTAAAAAACACTTCACTCACCTTTATAATAACAAAATAATGATTTGCCAATTTACTCAAAATACTAAAAAAGAAGTGAGCAAAAACAAACCAATTTTGAATACTTTTTTTCCAAGTTGTTTTCACTTTCGAATAAAATGAAAAGAGTTTGTTTCTTTTTATTAAAAACAGTGTTTTTGGGTGTTTAAATATAAGTTTACAAATTGATAATTTACTATAAGATTAAAAACATTTAACTAAAATAAAGATCAAAATCAATATATAAAGCAAACTTTAACATAAAAATCTTTTTAATTGTTCTAAGTTTAAATTAAAGTTAAAAATAACTGATTTATAACACTCTTTTATATTTTTTAATTTGAAATACTAACAAAATCCATTTCAAATTAATTTATTAACACATGAACTCCTTGTTGTTCGCGTTATTAATTGTTTATTCACAAGCGATTCAATGGTGTTCTGATGATAAAGGTACTCTTTTTTGTAGCAGTAAAGAAGACATTATATGCGAACAAACTGGTTTCTTTACTGAAAAAGAAGTTATATATCTTCGAGAAAATATCGTGAAAATAGAATGTCATATCATTTCAACTCTTCAAATTCACGTGAGTGATGACATTAAATACATCGACTTTATACTCAATAACACCAATTTAAAGATACTCAACACAAACGACTATTATAAAAATGTAACCCGGCGATTTATTACTTTCTCTCAACAACAAAAAGGTTTAAATTCACACAAACAAAATTCGGGGGAATCGTGTGGTGCCACAATTAATTGCGAAGTTTGTTTATATGATTCCCCCGGTGGGGTATATGGTTGTTCCCGGTGTAAAGAGGGATATAAGGTTGATTTTTGTGGGCAAGATTATTTTTGTTATCTATATAACACTGGAACATGTGACCCCGCTTGTGCTGTTGATAACAACTTAACCTTAATTAATGAAAAATATAAATGTTGTATAAACCATTGCGCAATTGGGTCTTGTTCCACAACACAGACATATGGCTCTTGTTCTCAATGTGAAAATGGGTATGCATTGAACAACATATACAACACTTATAATGTGTGTAAAAAGTGTCATGTAAATAATTGTAAAATAAGCAACAAAACAAATCAAAATCTTTGTGTTGAATGTAACGCCGGGTATACTCTTAAAACGTTGACAGAATGTGCAGAATGTTCTGCAATTGCAAATTGTAAAATATGTAACATGACAACTTACGCTTGTTTGGAATGCAACGAGGGATTTTACGTTTTAAATAAAAAATGTCAAATATGTAGTGACACTTGTAAAGACAGTAAATGCAACACAACGACGGGGTATTGCTTTAATTGTATCGATAATTATGTTTTAGCACAAGAACCCAATTCATTGACTTGTATCCCTTGTAAAACTTTTGATGTCAATTGCAAGAAATGTGTTGTTGGAGGTGTCAGAATGTGTTATCGGTGTGAAATGGGGTATTACCCAATTTCCAATGGTTCCTGTATACCTTGTGATGCTACTTGTAACCCCAATGGTTGTAATACAGTTACTGGAATATGTTTAGTTTGTTCAAACACTATATATACACTTAACATAACAGCTTCTATTAAGTGTGTTAACTGTTCGAGTTTAGATTCTCGGTGTACTAGTTGTTCAACTAACTCAAGAATGTGCACTGAGTGTACTAATGGATATTACCCAAACTCAACTGATGCAACTCAGTGTATTAAATGTGACTTAACTTGTGAAAATGGATGTGACTCTAAAACTGGTAATTGTAAAACATGTACTAATAATTTATATACAATCAATTCAGATACACCAAGACAGTGTCAATTGTGTTCTCAATTTGATCGAAATTGTTTGAAATGTTCAACAACAAACCGAGCGTGCGCAATTTGTACATATGGTGTTTCATATTTACTTAACGGTTTGTGCAATCCATGTGATAGTACCTGTTCCACATGTGATGCGAATGGAATTTGTACTCAATGTAAAGACACGTATGTCCCATATACACCAAAACAAATTGTATGCCAAAGTTGTTTCTCTTTTGATCCCAATTGTATAATTTGTGCTTCAGATGGAAGTAGAAAGTGTATAACTTGCACTACTAACATGTACCCAGATATATCAACTGGTTATTGTATAAATTGTGGCTCGACTTGTGGTGGTAATTGTAATACAACAAATGGAATTTGTACATCATGTGCACTTGGTAAAGTGTTTACTGACCCCAAAACAACTTCTTGTGTTGATTGTAATAAATTTGATATAAATTGTATATCGTGTGATTCGAGTGGGGAAAGAATGTGTATCAAATGTGCCGAAAATAGTGGGACTTATTTATTAAATGGTAAATGTGTTAATTGTTCTACAACTTGTATGGTAAAAACATGCAACTCGACAACAGGATTCTGTTCAAAATGTATAACAAATTATGTTGTAACAAATCCAATTTCAAAAGCATGTGATAGCTGTTCTTCTTTTGATTCTAATTGCAAGACATGTTCTTCTGATTCATCAAGAAAGTGTGTTGAATGTAAACCAAATTACTATCCAAAAACAGAATATGATTTCACTTGTAAAGGTTGTGATTTAAGTTGTGGAAAGAGTTGTAATAACATGAATGGGCATTGCACTGGATGTTTAACCAATTACGTCTATTCCAATACAAATGCATTTGTTTGTGATCCATGTTCTTCTTTTGATTCAAATTGTTTGACATGTGATCCATCATTCAGCCGACAGTGTGTGACGTGTAGAACAAATGGGATGTATCCAGACGAGTCAACCAAGACCTGTAAATTATGTGACACCACATGTAATGGCAACTGCAATCAAACAAGTGGGTTATGCACCGGATGTCTCACCAATTACGTCTTTGAAGCGACTCAAAGTAAAGTCTGTGTGCCTTGCAAAACATTCGATGCAAATTGTAAAACATGTTCTTCTGATTTCACAAGAAAATGCGTCGAATGTGAAAATCGATTTTATCCAAATGAACTAGGATTGTGTGTGCCTTGTACTAAAATTGATGAAAATTGCAACTCTTGTGATTCAAAGAACAAGAACTGTTTGACATGTTCCGATCCCTATTATCTTTCCAATCAGAAATGTTTAAGTTGTATAGAAGGTACTTATAAAAGCACTGAATATTTATGTGCACGATGTTACAATGGCATCTTTTATTGTAAAAATTGCACCACAAAATCAGTTGGTATTCCCTTATGTAATTCTTGTTATTCTCCTTTTGCATTAAACACCAAATCTAACACGTGTATTCAATGCAGTTCCAACACTTATTATAACACCAACATCTGCAACACTAACACATACAATTGTGCAATACAAGTGACATCAGAAAAGTGTTTGAAGTGTACTGATAACAATTATTTGTCCAATGGGATATGCCAACCCGTTCAAAACTGTGTAACTCCCTCAACTCGTTCTATTAGTTCGTGTGATTGTTACAATATGATTTCAGTTAATTCAGACTGCAAAGCATTATCACTTAATTGTAAATACCAAATAGTAACAAATGGTACTATTTCTTGTGTAAATTGTCAAGATAACTACACTCCAAACAGTGGAATTTGTACTTCGACAAGTTTAATGAACAGAACTATTCGAAACCAGAACACTTTTCTGTGTAACAATGGGGAGTACCTTGACAACAATAATAGTTGTCAATTGTGTAATCAAAATACTTCAATTTGTGTGCATTACAACAGTGAAATAAGATCTTTAAAGTGCACCAACACAGCTATTATTGATATTGATACTTTGAAGTGTTCTTCTGATGAAAATTGCTCTTCTTATTCAAACAACTTCTGTTCAAAGTGTTCTTCTTCATCCACTGAAATTGTCAAAGGAAGATGTTCGACGTGTTCGACTTCAAATTGTGCATTTTGTGAAGGCAACCAATGTAAACATTGTCTTTCCAATTATCTGATGTATTCCACTAATACGTGTGTCTCCAAAGATCAAGTAAGTTGTATAAAGTCGAGTAAATATGGGTGTGTACAATGTAACGATGGCTTTTATCAAACAGATACTCTCAATTCAGAGAGTAAATACACTTTCTGTTTACCACTTTCTAAGACTAACATTTCTAATTGCAAACATGCAGCATATTCACATTCTTTGTGTTTAGAATGTCTTAATAGCTTTAAGCAGAAAGACGGCATCTGTTCTGAGTCGTTCAGTGATGACGTCTTACAAGAAGTTTATATTACTGAATTAACCAGTTTGGACGACAAAACAACGAAAATTAAAAAGACTGAAAAAGTGATTCAAAAAGTTTTTAAAAAAGTCACAAAATATTTAGAAGAAGACAACAAAAAAGGAAATGAAAACCTCCAAATTCATTTAAAGAGCGCAACAGAGACAAAGTGTTTAGACAGAACCAACAAAGGATGTCAACGGTGTGGGTTTGGGTATTATCAAGAAAAAGACAGTGATACCTGTCATAAGTGTTCATCTCAATGTGAGAGTTGTTATAATGAAACGTACTGTATTAGTTGTTTATATGGCAATTACCTTACCTCTTCAATGACTTGTTTAACACTGGGGGAGCTCACCAACAAGTGTCATTTAACATTACCGACGGGTATAGGCTGTGCCATTTGTAATGACAAATATTACAAAAGAGAGAAAGACTGTTTAGAGTGTGACATATCATGTGCGACGTGTGTGGAGAGTACTTCGTGTTTGTCTTGTAATGAATCGTATTACATGATACAAAATAGTGTGTCCAAATTATGTGTTTCGTATGACAATCTAACAAATTGTGTAAATAAGACTTCATCGGGGTGTGCCAAGTGTGACATTGGATATTACAGATTTGATTATACGTGTCACCCGTGTTCAGCAAATTGCAGTCTTTGTGACGACTCTGTTTCGTGCAACAAGTGCTTTTCTGATGATTTTGTAGTGATCAATTTGTCGTGTGTACATTACTCGCAAATCAAATTTTGTGTTTCAGCGTCTTCCTCCAAGTGCACTGAATGCAGTGGAAGACACAAACCTTCTGAAGACGGCGACGAGTGTGTTGATTCGATCAATTTGGGTGTTGTCATAGGCATTCCCCTTTCCGTTGTTATTGTACTAATCATTATAGTTTCTATTATTATAGTATTACTCTATTTGTTAGTACTGAAGAAGAAGGAAGAAGTGAAGATGAGGAACATCTGTGTCTTCCCCATGAAACGGTCGAACATTCAAATGTTCCAATTAAATGGGGAAACGCATGATTTGTGCTGCAACAAGAAGGTCCTCAAATTTGATTTGGATAACACTGAAGGGACACCCATCGATGTAGATGCTGAGGCAAGAGACTTAATTTGTATAGGAAATACGTCTAAAAATGATATGAAAGTCCAGTTCAGTGTGATAGAAGGCTGCGATTACTATCAAGTGAGAACAGTTCCTCCTCTTGTGAATTTAAAGAGGGGTTTTGCGTGTGAATTTGAGATATATATCAAACCGCTGTGTTCGTGTGAAATCAAAGAAGATATTATGGTCATCGGACTTGACATCAGAACGTGTAAACAAACGAACGAAAGGATCACTGTAGAAGCGAAGACGAAGCAATCGACCAAATTGAATTACAGAGAAGTGGAGGAAATTAAGAAGATTGGGGAAGGGAGTTTCGGCATTGTTTATAAAGGAAGTTTCAAAGGGAAAATCGTCGCGATTAAGAAGATGAAAAACGCTCAAGCAACAAAACAAGCAATCGAAGAGTTCAATAAGGAAGTTGCAATGTTGGACAAATTCAGAAATGACTTCGTCATACATTTCTATGGCGCTTGTTATATCCCAAGTCACATCTGTATGGTCACCGAGTTTGCTGAATATGGCAGCTTAGCCGACATGATATCGAAATCGGCACTTCGAAATTGGTTTAAAAATGAAGGTGAAGTTAATTAAAGACTGTGCGAATGGGATTGCTTATCTCCACGAGAACGGGATTTTACATAGAGACATTAAGCCCGACAATATCTTAGTCATTACACTTGAAGATGAGATCAAAGCAAATGGCAAATTGACTGATTTTGGAAGTAGTCGAAATATTAATATGTTGATGACTAACATGACATTCACTAAAGGTATTGGAACACCAAAATATATGGCTCAGGAAGTACTTTTGAAAGAACACTACAAGAAATCGGCTGATGTATTCTCATTGGCAGTCACGTTTTATGAAGCACTGGTGTGGGGGGAAGTTTACCCAAAAAGTGAATTCAAGTTTGCGTGGTCCGTTGCTGATTTCGTGACAAGCGGAAAAAGAAGACCATGTCTGGAAAATATGAATTGTGAGGCGTATGATATCATCAACTTGATGTGGAACCCAATCGCGGCGGAAAGACCAAGTATCGAAGAGTGCATAAATTTGATGGATAAATTATTTAACTCGTTGTGATGTGTTTTTTTTGTTATTATCAGTGTTAATAAAAATTTATTATTAATTAAATCTTTTGAGTGTCGAGTTGGAGGAAAAATCCGGTTCGTAAAGGAAAGAAAATAATTATAATAAAAAAATATTTTATTTTAGTTTTAGAGTTTTTTACATACAAATTTTTTGTATGTAAAAAAATTTGTTTTTTGGTTGAAATAATAAATTTTTTTTCTTATCGAGCCGGTTTGTTTTCCAACTCCACAAATAAATAATTATCATTTTATTTACATTATGTGACGTTTATCATTTATATAAAATAAATATAACCAAGTTAAATTAAGTTGGATTAAAAAGTGTGAATTTACAACTTTTGTCATTAAAAGTTCCTTGGAAGTAGTCTATATTAAATAAAATGTAAAAAGTGTCCCCCTTTGTAAAGTATCCCGAAGGAGCTTGGAATTTGATGGTTTTTTTTGCCTGTTGTTTTATTAATGTCACCTTTATATAGTAATTGATAGTCAAAAACATCACTTTGTTGTTTCTCTGCTGTAATTATCAAATTTCCTTTTATAATTGGACTCTTTAAATTTATTTGTACTTCGAAAGAGTAACTCTCATTATCTTCGTCAATCGAAGCTTTCACAACACTAACATCTTTTTCCCAACGATCAAAAGACAATATAGTAATTTGGGCAAAAGAAATGTAAAATAGGACATAAAAAATAATCATTTGACAATCTAGTATTTTTGAAAGGTTTATATATTAAATTATTATTTAACAAATTCAACTTATATCTTCACTTTTATTTGTTTTATTATGTGTTTATCAAATTTCATTTTAATATAGAACAAAAATAATGTTGTTGTTTATATTGAAGAGAAATAAACAAACAAGAAATCAATATTTTGTCGTACTTGAAATTGTTATTTTACATACTTATTGTTTAATTTGTCATGAAATAGTTTGTGTGGATTCAAACAGTTTGAGAAAATTATAATTATTATATAAAAAAATTACCAGATAATAATAATTAAAATTTAAATTTTTGTTTTCAAATGATCTTTATTAAATAATTATTGTTTTAAACAATAAAATAACAATTTAAAAATTTGAAGTTATTAAAAGCCCATCAATTTTACAATAACACCCAAATACTTATTTTCAAATAAGTATAACAAAAAATAAAACCTTTTGACAATTAAAACAATTGAAATTCCATTACTTTTGTGTTTCTGTTTTTTGTTCTAATCCAATTTAGCAAAAAACTTGTTTACAATATTTAAATTATTCTTGGCTTTGAAAAAATATGAATGGAATGTTTTTTTTGTTTAAACACAATAAGCAAACCGTAACAAAACATACTTGTTATTTTTTCTGACAAATTCATTATCGATTTAAAAAGAAAAGTGAACTAATAAAAAATTAAAATGATTTCATTAGCTCTGCTCATTTTATGTGTGAACTCGATTAAAAAACACTACAACTTGGAATTACAAAACTGCCCCCCAACTTTGGAACTTGAAAAATCATATTTCTTTCCATGGGAAGACGATTTCCGATTTGTATTTGAAATATTAACAAAACAGAATTTATCGAAAGCAATAATCGATTTTAGTGCTGAAAAATTTGAAGGAGAAACATACAAGAGTTTAGATAAATTAAAAACTTTTGATTTAATTAAAGCTTTCAAACGAGAAAATGAAACAAAACTTCAACCAGGAAAATACGTAATTGGTGTAGACGTACCAAAAACAAGACTTCCTTCGGGATTTACTTATCAATACGACATTAAAACAAAGTTTGGTGAAGATAGTGATGATTCTACTGATACTTATCAAGCAAAATACCCTCCAAATTGATTAATGCTTCTTTTTTTAATACAACTGAATGATAAAATGGTAATACAAAATTTAAAATAAGAATTTGAATAGTATATTAAACTATTTAAAAATAATGTTGATAGATTATTTATATATAATGAATTATAAAATTAAAATATACAAGTTGATAAATATGCATTTATTATAGAAATTTTTATCCAAATTATTTTCAAGATAAAATTTAAATAAAACTCGAAGCTAATAAACAATATATAATCACGATTACACAATTCGTTACTTTATGTTAAATAAAATTTGAAGTTTTTTATTAGTTATAACTATAATATTTTTTTGATCTACTCAACTTTAAAATTAGATAGATAAATTAATTATTCATTGCTTTGTTGAATTCATTTGAAAAATATGATGAGAATTCATCATAAGTAATTTTTCCATTTTTGTTAACATCCAAATTATTAAACAATTGATCCAAACCATCACTGTCTCCCCTTTTCATAACTCTTTTAAGCTCATACTTGTCTAAAGTTTTATCACAATTTTTGTCTACCATGAAGAAGACATAGAAACATAATCCTTTTATCTTGTCATTTCCAAGTGAAGTTGGCAAGAGCTCTGCAATATTAGAAAATTCTCTTTTGGTGATAACTCCATCACACCAGTTAAAAGCACCTTTTCCGTCTGCGTAATAAAAAAGAACATAAACAAAGTTTCAACAATCTTTTTAGCAGCGCTGGTTAAATTATCAAACTTGTAATAAACAACCATGCCTTCTTTAAATTCATCTTCCGAAATTGTTTCTTTTTTGTAGTTGTCCAAATAATCAAATAAGGTCACTTCGTCTACCATACTTTGTTTGAATTTATTTGTGTGTAGTTGGTTTTTTACAGACATATATATTAAATAATACAAATTATTAACCCAATCATTTAATTTGTTTATTTGTTGTGTGTAGATTATAAATTATTATTGATTGTATTTATTACACAAAATATGTAATTAAAAAATACATAAATTTAATAATACACATAATAATAATTGATTATATTATATTTTCATTTAATACAATATTTTGAAGTGTAGTTTGATTATAATAAATAACATTAAAAGTAATTATTTCAATATATTAAAATTAATTATTTAAAAAAATATATTTGATTGTATATTATATATTTGTCTAAAACAACTATTTGTGTAACAATCATGATTTATAATCATCTTTGATATTCCGTGTATTTAAGAACTCTCTCTATTTAGCGTTTCGTTCTATTTAATGCCAATAAAAAGTTCAATTAAAAAAAATCTATTTTGAATTTTATAAAATAATCGAATTTTTATCAATAAAACTTTTTGGAAATAATGATATTAATCAAAATTTAATCAAAAAATTTAATTTAGCATTAAATACAAGAAATACTGTTATTGTTATTTATTAAAATAATGTAAGTAATCAATTTGAAAGATTAAAATGTTAATACATAACAATATTTATATTAATGTTTAATAATTATAAAAATTTTATAATTATTTTTTTCATAAAAAAATGTGAAAAAACAATTAAACCTTTTTATAAAAATAAATGTTTAAATATAATTAAACCTTTAAAGTTGAGCTTTTAATGCGAATATAACATCTTTTATCGACAATCTTTCTTTTTGATCTTGACACCAACATTTTTCTATTGTTATATAGAGCATATTAGGCATATTTTCTGGTTTATCCATTCGATTTCCTGAGTTCACAAACTCTGCGATTCTCCAAGGGTATTTGAAAATATCTTTCGGGTAAGCCTCCTTCCACCCAAATATTTCGAACATAGTGACTCCAAACGAAAAAATGTCGGCCGATCTTTTATATTTCTTTTGGTTTAAGACTTCAGGAGCCATATAAGTAGGTGTTCCAATACCTTTTGTAAATGTCATGTTAGTCATCAACATATTAACATTTCGACTTGATCCAAAATCAGTCAATTTGCCGTTAACAATTTCGTTATTTTCATTCTCACTTTTGACACAATTGATTGAATCATTGGTGTTGTATTCGAGTGAGAATATAAGAATATTATCAGGTTTTATGTCTCTATGTAAAATCCCATTATCATGCAAATAAGCAATTCCCCGTGCTGCATCAAGACATATTTTTACTCGTAACTTCATTTTGATATCTTCCGATTTTTTGTGTCTCATTAAATCGTTAAAGGAGCCATATTGTGCATATTCAGTGACCATACACACCTTTTTTGGATAAACACTGCTCCATAAAAAATGACAATATACTCGCTATTGATT
>NW_004440255.1:135016-147822 GCF_000330505.1 Entamoeba invadens IP1
TTTGATCATATCCACATTCTCACGATTCTCAGTAAGATCAAGAATGACACAAGCTATTTCTTCGTCTATTATGCAACTGAAGTTTGGTTTTATGTACATCTCAAATTCACATGCAAATCCACTTTTGAGTGTCACTATTTTTGGTTCAGTTCGGAGGACAAATTGGTCACTGCCTTGTTTAATTATTATCTGCATTTTTACTGGATTTTTACTGCAATTGCCAACACATAAAAGTTCTCGTGTTTCTTTGTCGATTGGTATTTCATTGGTGTTTTCTCCTTCAAAAACAAGTGGATTTTTGTTCGTGCAAATTTGCTTGTCCAATTTGACAAAAGAAATATTTGACTTCTTCATATTAAAAACACAAATCTTTTTATCAACTTTCTTTTGTTTTAAGTATAAACGGAGTAAGTATATTGTAGGTATTAATATTATAATTGCAACTACACATAGAAATATGAGTACCAAAATTGGTATTAAAACTGATATCAGTGCGTTGTTTACACAAGTAGTACCATCAGGCGATGGTTTCTTACTTGGGGAACAATACGCACAAATACTATTTTTAGCTCTTTTACAGTGTGCAACTTCTGTATAATGGACACAATTTCCATTGATTAAAACGAAGTCAGTTTTGCATGAATAACAATTCATAGGTGAAGAACAGTTGAAACATGTTTCTGGGCATTGTTCACACTTGGGGATTGTATATTGAATGTAATACCCAACTTCGCACTTTTTACACCCCTTTTGTGTTTTTGTAATACAGTTTGTTAATAACGAATAATCTTTACATAAAAGTCCTTCACTTGGAATATTATAATAATTGTCTTTGCAAGATATACAACTTGTTTTTACTAAGCATTTTGCACACGAAGTATCACATGATACACAATCATTTTTATCTTTGTAATACCCATCCTTACACACGGCACATCTTTTTTCTTTAGGAATCATGTATTTACATCGTAATTGTAATGCACTTGATAACTCACATTGATTTTCGTAATTCAAAAAAGAAGTTGAAACATCACACGATAAACAATAAGTTGTGTTAAAACATTCGAAACAGTTGGAATCGTTATTATTACATGATACACATTCATTCAAACTATTTAAATAATACTGTGGATAACATTTTAAACATCCTTTTGGACTATTATCTTGACAATTTCCATTAGACAACTTGTGAAATTCTTTTATGTTAATTTTATAAGTATAATTACTAATGTTATGTATTTGGTATTTTTTATTTGTGTTTCTAATTATATAGGGATAATTTTTCAAATTAATAACACTTTTCATTGTTACAAATAAAGTTTTTAAACATTTATTATCTATTAAATTGTAATTGGAGAAACATTCCAAATTTTTTATTATGCTATTTTGATTGTTACTTGTGTGAAGCGAATATTTGACATTTTGAGTATTATAAACACAATATTTGTTATTTATCGAACTGTCATCATTTCTCGAATAACCTTCATAACACTTGATACAAGTAACGCCATTTCCATAATAACAATTGAGATAAGCAATACTTACACATTTGTTATTCACAATCAAATAATCTGTTTGACATTTTTCACACAAATTTTCTTTGTATTTTATACATTTTTCTATAAAAGAAAGCACACAAGAATTATTTTGTTTTTTATAATTTGTAACATTCGAATTGCATTGAATACAATCATTCATTGTATATATTTCACAATTTTTGTCATTAAAACAGTTTTTAGTTGCATTATAATAACTTAATGCAAAATTTGGGGAACATAAAAACGCAGTATTTTGATTGTTTGTAAAAGTGCATATTTCTGAATTGAAAATTATCAAATTGCACAAATGACAGACATTGTTTTTGTCAACAAAAGAATTATTACCACAATATACAAAGTTTTCATTAATTACAATAGTTTTTAGATCAACTGGAATGCATGTAAGACCATCAGTTGATATATATCCATCATTACACATTAGACATTTTGTCACTGAACTCAGTTTACCATAATATTTACAATAAGGTAACGAGAAGTTGCAATATCCGTTTGATAATATACCATTGCCACAGTCTTCACAATTCACTTTCGATTGTGAATGACAGTTTATATCCAAATTTGATACACAACTTCCATTTCTAAGATAATACTTAGACCTGCATTCAAGACACAATTCTGGAACATTTTGAGTTACACAATTGGTGATTTTTTCAACGCAAATTTTTAATTCTAAATTGTAAACTTGATTATTTGAACATTTTAAACATGTATTATTAATCAAGACATAAGGAGAAAAACACTCATCACACAACGAAGAATCGTCATTTAATACGGTGTTAAAATGGCACAACTTACAATTGTTTTTGTTTAAAAAGCATTTTGAACACGTCAAATTTTTGACTTGATAATACCCCAATTTGCATTGACAAGCATTATTAATCAAATTAAAAGTGTCTAGACATGAATTACATTTCATTTCATTTTGAGAACATGTTACACATCCATTGATATTATTACAAGGAAAGCACTTCCCCGAAGATAAGTAATTACCAATAACACACTTGGTACACGCACGGATTGTGGGTTCACAACTTTCACAATATGATATCTTGTTACATTTGTTACAAACACCATTTTCAAAGAAATAGCCAGTTACACATGAAAGACACTTACCATTTGTTTTATCACAATTTAAACATCCCTCTGTTTTTGAACTACAAGTGAAACATGTGTTACTACTGTTATAGTAATTATCAGCACATGTTAAACATTCTTTTTTGGTTGGTTCACAATCTTTACAACCATTTATCGTTTGACAAGAATAACATTTATTGTTGTCCAAGTAATACCCTATAATACACTGGGAACATTTACCAAAAATTGAACAATTTAGTGTTTCACAATTGCTTGTACAAGCAACGCCTTTTATTTTGTTTTTATTTATGTGTTTTTCAGTAGCAATGGCTAAATTGGTATTATAACGTTTTTGATTGCATGCCGACTTATCATGCAATTGAATAGTAAAAGAAACAAATTCTGTCATGAGTATTAAAAGGTATATCATAAATTCGTTCTAAGAGTTTTTTGTCTGTTATCATTGTTAAAGATTTTATATTGTAAAAAACAAAGAGGAATCGCCAAAACATTTTAAAACTAAATGAAAACAAAATTGTAATAAAATAAAAGTGTGTACCATTAAAGTATTAATACCAAATAAATTAAGAATTATCAAACTGGTTCACTTTTTAAATTCATTGATGGGTTTCATAAAATTAAAATATTATTAAAAATCCTTTTTACAACACAACGGAATGATTCAATTAACAATATAACATATAAAAAATAGAAATAAACTAAATATTTTTCAGAGAATTATGTTTTGTTGTAATTTAAATGTTTTTGTTTTTTGATGTTATTATAATATATTATTATATAATGTAATAATAGTAAAATATTATTTATTTTGCATTATTCAAAAAATTAACATGTTTTAAAACAATAACAGTAAAACCTCCCAAAAGCGGAACTTCTGAAGAGCAAGCATTTCAGACTTAAACTAAAAACAGATTTCTCTTTAAAGCTTCAATTAAGGTTTGATTGGCTAAAAATGAACACTATTGAAAGGTTTTACAGTATTTTTCTAAAATACAATAAAGTATGTCTGTAAACAATAATAAAAATATCAAAGGTGTCATTTATTAAAAAAATATTTTTCAATAATTTCAAAAAAATAAAAATTACTAAAAAATATTGTTTTGGATTTTTACAAAAATCACAAGTTTTTTATTTAAATTGGAATATTATAATGCTCTTTTTGATAAACATCATGAAAAAAAATGTAAGAGTTAGTTTACATAATTTAACAAAATTAGATATTGTTTTTTGTTTAAACTTTTATCAAAAATAAATAAATGTTTTTCAAACGTCAAATATCTGCAATATTTATAATATTTCAATTCAATAATTCCAAGCCCAAAATAATAAATGTTTTTTTGATGTAATGAAACAAATTATATGCAAAATAAAACCAGTGATGAAAACGTTTCAAAACAAACATTATTACAAAGTTTATTTTTGGTTGGAATTAAAATATTTTCGTTTTGGTCCAAAAACAATTAAAACATCCAAAAAGATAGGAAGTACACTTTTAATTTATTATTTTAATGTATTTTTCATTTTTATTGATGTTTTTATAAATAATGATGACAAATATTTGATTTGTATTAATTTTTGAATATATTATTTAATTTATTTAATCACATGTTTAATTTAAATAATTTGAATTTGTCTCAAAAAATTATTAAAGGTTTGTATAATACCAACATTTTGATATTAATCTTCAAATTAAAATAGCCTTGAAATTTGTTACAAATATTTTGGTTGGCAATATTATTTTAAAGTTATAAACATACAACAAATGGAATAAAACGTGAGGTAAATTTATATTAATATAGTAAAATAAATTACAAGTTATTTTTTATATTAAAAATTATAACAAAAAATAATATTTAGTGAACAAAAGAAACATCAAAAAAAATAATTTAATACCTAAAAAACAAAGTTTTAAATTAATTAAATATGAGACTATTATACAATTCAATAAATAATATTTTATAATTAAACAGTCAAGTTGAAACAAATGTATTGTTGGTGTAATTTTTCAATTAAATATTAGTAGTTTATTAAATTATTATAATGATATTTTTTATATTTTTAGTGTAACTATTACAAAAGAAATATATAAAAACTTTTTGTTTTAATGTGTATAAATAAAAACAAAAATTTATCAAAGAAGTTACATTATATAATTTCAAATTTATGAAAATGATTAATACCAGTTTAAATTTATTTCTTGAATAATACTTCCATTTTAATTAAATTGAGATATGACATGACATTCAATATAACTTAGATATTTCTTTTGAATTATAAATTAACAAAAAAATATTAAATAATAAAATGTATATAAAAAATGTAACACATTAAAAAACTTAACAAATAAAAATAAATGAATTACTTCTTAGCTTTCTTCTTCTCTTTTCTCTCATGAGCAGTCTCTTCATGTTCTGTATGAATGATAGAAGCAAGTGCATAAGATTTTGTTGGTGTTGGGTTGTCATCAGTTTGGAATCTCTTTCCACTTGTTTTTGCTCCATTTCTCTTTCTTGGTTTAGTAGCCATCTTTACGAATTGAAAATTTGATTCCAACTCACCCTTTATATATGTTATTCATTTTTGTGGTCCATTTCTGGGAATCATATTTTGTTCTATTGATATATTAGTTGTTATTTCAATGTTTATTTTGAATGTTAGGACTTCTTTAAATCGTTGAAAAATGATTTCCAAATTTGTTAGGTGATTTGGTTTAATAAGGCATTCTCCATCTATCAAAATATTGTTGACTTTTCAAAAGAATATAAATTAATTAATTATTAATAATTTTTTATTATTAATGAAAAAAGTTTTATTAATATTTTTATGATTTTGGAATATTTAAAGACTCCAAATTTATTAAGTTTGAGGTTTCAATGTTTGTTATTATATGTGATTAAACTACAAACTTATTAAAATCTTTATAGATAATTATATAATAACAAAATTTTTTATTAAAAAGTTATATTTTTGATATGCATGACATTACACAAGCCAAATAAAGTTAAATTCAATGAAAACAACCACAATTAAATATATATATCTTGAGAACATGTTCACCAAAAACTGGGCATTATTTTAGGTGTCAATTTTTATAAACTTTTTATTACAAAAACTTTTTATATTGATCAAATATTATAAAGGATCATGATAACAAACTGTTATTATAGGGATAAAAATTATTTAAAAAAAATCACTATTGAGAAGTTCTATTTTTGTTAAATTTATTCGTGTTAAATTTCGTTGTGTTTTATAATTGATTTACTTACACTACAATCACTTAGCCTTGTGTTAAACTTGGCCTGGTGCAAGACTTGTATTTACGACTTTTAGTTTATAAAAACCATTTAAAAAAATAAAAACTTAAATAGATTTTGGTGTTTTTTAGTTTGAAATAATTATCAAACTGAATAATTAATTATTTTAATTAGTAATCAACTATAAAAATCTCATATCAAGCAGAGTGTCCATATTGTAATTAAAAATTAAAATTAATAATTATTCAGATTTAATATACAACAAAGACAATTTTTTATCGATTTTTAAAGCAACTTTCGAAATAATAAAATATAAAATTAATTTTGATAATAAAATAACAAACCCTAAAAACCATTTATCTGATTTAATTTTTATTTTTTTATTATATTGATTGTTGGTAGCAACAATACACCATTATTTAAAATGTAAAATTGTCTTTTGTAAAATTTCAAAAGACAAGTAACTTAAAAAATGCTCTAATGATAAATTGTCAATATATTTATTATACAATATATTAATATTGTATATATCAATAAAATATAATATACAAGGTTGATTATTGTATTTAAATAAAAACATTGTAAAATATAACTAATAAAGAGGTTAAAACAACATCATTTTTTTAGGTTTCAAAGTGAATTTTATGTATTTAACATTCTTAATAATATTTACCAATATTTTATAACAAACAACTTTAATACTAAATTTTGTTTTAAAATATTAATAAAAGTCAAGTGTAAATAAAGTTGCAACATATATTATTCTTATCGTGTATTAAAATATTAAAATAAAAAAACAAGGTAGTGAAAAGTAGATGTGTTATTTTTACAATGAAAGTTTGTTATTTTTTCTGTGTTATGAATATTTTTATAATAAAGTTATAACTAACCAAATTACTTTTGATTTTTTTTTGTAGAAATGTTTATTATCAGTTTGGTTGCAAAAAATAATAAGTTTTCTTACAACCAAAACAAAAAAGGTTGTCGTGGATAAATTTGGTCCTTGTAATGTTTTGTTTGTATTGTTTTTATATGATTGATCATTGGCAATTTAAATAATTTTTTTAGTAATAAAATTACTTGTAATTTTTTTCCAACTTAACATTTAAATTTGTTTTGAAACGAATGATAAAGGTTTATAAATTTAAAATTAAACCAAGTTGTTTTTTCCATGTGTTGTATTTTCAATTCTTGTTAACTCGTAATAACATGGAATTATCTTTAAATGACGTTTTGTCTTCAAATCAAATAAAACCAATTATTTGGTTTGAAAAAACAAGTAAAAAAGTCAAAAACGACTTTTTTATTTACACTTTAACTTAAATTGTAAATATATTTAAATTAGTGTTAATATATTTTGAAAATGCCGTTTTATTTATAAAACAATATTCTTTTACACACCTCGTTATAATTTATAGATACAACACAGGAATTTTTTATCACATATTTCAAGAAAACTGGCATACAAAAGTATTTTTTGGAATACATTCGAAACATAAATATTCAAAAATAAAATAGAAAATGACAGGTAACTCTATACAGTAAAACCTCCCAAGAGCGGGAGGGCGTGGGAATTTTGTTCTCTCAAGAGCGGGCATTTTTAGCCAATCAAACCTCAATTACCGCTCGATAGAAAACTCTATTTTTAGTTTTAGTCTAAAAAATGCCCGCTCTTCAGAGGTACCGCTCTTTGGAGGTTTTACTGTATATGGTGTTGTAATAAAAAAAAGACCCTTTAAACTTAAAAACGACAATGGCTTTTGAATTAAAAAGCACAGATAAAAGGCGTTGTGTTGATGAACGAACTTTACTTTCCAACCTACAGTGCTCACTCCTTGCTTTTCTTGCAATGAAGTGTGATATCACTGTTGGCAAACAAAAAAAGAACAGCCAATACAGTCGCAAATTTATGAACATCAAGCAGATCCTATTTCACAAAGACCAGCCATTCATATTTAATGTTCAAACTTTTTTGACTAAGAGATGCCTTGAAAAGATGGCTTCATTTGAAGGAGATGGGGTGAGTCAAAGAACAGCATTACGAAGAGCGTTGAATGAAAAGAAACGAGATAGTCTACATATTTTAGAAGACATTTTAATAGAAGACGGGTTGGTGACAATTTATGAAGTCGAAAACAGAGAGGGAATAAGAGGGAATGTGTGCATTAAACTACCTGATGGGTCAATTGTGAATAAAAAGATGATTGAAAAACTTGGGGAAAGTATTTGGATGTATTGTGAATGTGAACTGACAAATAAAAGTAAAGTTGTTCTTGATAAAGAACTTGTTATGACTTTAATTCAAAATGCGTGTAATTGATTGGTGTGTATTATGTGAAATATATTTATTAAAAAATAGGGTTGTAATTAACAAGTTAATTTTTCATAGTATTATTTGTTATTCTTACAACACTAATAAATATATAAAATAATATGTAAAACCAAAACAAATGTATTATCAAAATTTGTTTAATTGATTCAATAGTCAATGTTGTAATATATGACAATAAGTTACAACATTGACTATTTTGTTGTAATAGATTTTTGTCGTAATAGTTGTTCATTTGTTTTATTTTTTGTAAATAATGTATTATTTTTGAAACAATAGAACAGTTATTCAGTGATTTGATCAATATTATTTAAATTAAAACACTGTGATAATGTTGTTAATTAGTCATAAAAGTCTATTGACACTATCCATGACAATTAGTAAAGTAGTCTGTTAAAGTTGTGTTTTTGTAATTGAATTGTATGTTTGTAAAATAATTCATTATTATAAAAAAAGATATTTATCTTATTTTATATTTTTTTATGTTATTATGTTTAAAAATTACTCTGGTTATGGTTATTTTCAATGATCAGGAAATATTGTACAAATCCCAATCATTATGATAAAACCTCAACTTTATCACTTTTTGTTCGTTTTTTGGTGCTATCATATGATCTTGTTTTGTGCCAGAAAGTTTAGCCTTTGTCAATCATTATTCTATTAATATAACAATTTTCAATTATTTAGTTTATTATTATTAATAATTAAAAAAATCCTTTTTGTGTGTAATATTTACAATATATTACACATTCATTTTATTTGAAATATAAAATCTATATGTTTTAATTATGAAGAATATATTTTCAAATGAATCAAAATTGTTTTTTTAGGTACAGTTTATTTATTTATTTATCGTGACAATAAGTATAACAGTAAAATAAACAAGAACAAATTTTAATCACCACATTTTGATTTTTTTACTATTTTATTGGTTGATGTTCAGTTTAGATGTAATAATTAGAAATAGCTCCAACCAATACGATTTAAAGAGTCAAATTTTTGTCCAATTTGAACATATTAAAAACATTTATTGTTCAGTCAAATTTTATGTGTGAAAATTTATTCTGTTTTTTTAGTTTGTTTGATACTAAAATCACAAGTGTACGACAATTTTCTTGCTGTATGATTATTTTCTGTTGGTCTTTATAACTATTTAATTGGTTTATAAAACATGAAAACCAATAAAGAAATAAATAAAAATATGTTAAATTTCTGTTGTTTTGATTTTTTTATTTGTTTAAAAAATAAAAACAACGTGTTTTTGTATTTATTACTTTAAAAATATGACTGACATGTTTTCAATTAATTAAGCATACTTTTAATGCATTTCAAATGTAAATATTATACTTCGAAAAAGATTATAGAAGACATGGATTTATATTTGATGTGATATTATTAGGTTATTTCAGTATAAGGTTGATAATAATAACAGTAAAAAATATCCAAACGATATACATTTATATCAACACAGGTTTTATTTGCAAAATGTTACAATAAAAAAACAATTCAAATGGTTATAATTATTGAGTAAAAATAAAAGAATTTGATTATGTATAAAATAGTTGCAAAATTAATGTATGTTTTTAATTGGTTTTGTGAAACGATAAATTACAAAACGTTTTTAAACATTCTTCTGACTGTTCATAAGTAACATGTGTTTATAATAACATTGTTATTTGAAAACAGTTGTAATTTTGATTTTTTTTCAATAATAGTGAAACATATTAATTTATTGTAAATTATGGGGTAATAATAATTAATAATTATAAATAAGAATAACATTATAATAGTTTAACGATTAAAATCATTAATAAAAGATATGCGATTATGTAATGGATTCATAAAGATGTATTTACGAATAGAATTTAAACACATTATTACTTCTTTATATAATAATACAATTATAAATTATATTACAGTATAAGAAGCTATTTCTTAATTAATTAAATCTTAATATTTAATTGGAATATTCATTATCAATATTATGGGGTTTATTTTTCTTGCAAATTAGAATTATAAATTATTTAAAATTAAATAATAACAATAGTATTGATATATAATTATATTATTAATATATTATATTATAAATATTATTTTTGAATTATATAAATAGTAAAGTTAACTTTTATCTTATATAATAAAATTATGATATTTATTATTATTAATAATCAAGTTGACTTTTTTTTAAAATTAATTGGTCGTTTTTATAATTTGTAACTTTTTTAATTAATTATTTATAATAAAATTTACTAAATATTTAACTTTTATTGATTTGTTAGTAATTATTATAATTATAATTGTAATTTAGATGTAATTCAACAAATTAAATAAGAATAGTATTTATTATTAATTATTTTAATTAATTTAATAATTTTTTTTGTGACAAACAATAAAAAAAATAACACAACTTGAACGAAAAAAAATAAATTTGATAAATATTTTTATAGTTGTTATATTATAAATTATAACCAACTTATAGTTTGTGTATTTCAAAATCAAATTTGCTTGAAAAAGGAACGAACAACTTTAATTAATTCCAAGTTTTAAAAACACATAACAAACAAAAAGACAAAGGGTTCCACATACAATAATTAAACAATAAGCTGTTTATAATATTTTTTCACCACATTTTGATAAAAACACAAACTCTTTGATACAAATACAATGGGCGATCCTTTTGAATATTTCAAGGACAACATCCCAAATTTGAATGAACGGCTTGTCACACTACAAAGAACAATTGTGGAACATGTTACGTCACAACCCCTTCTGTTCCCAGATAACATCAACAAACTTTCACTCAACGATCAAATAACAGAATTAAACAAGTGTCTCGATTTAGAAGTTGCAAGAGAAGACAAGTTCAACAAAATGAAACTCGAAGTCACTTTAACATACGCAGCTTTAGAGGATTTGTTTGAATTAATGAAAGCAACCAAAGAGAAGTGTGACAGTGAAGGAAAGATGATTGAGGACTTTCGCAATGCAATTTTGAAAATGTTAATAGACAAGGAAAGGTGTCGACTCGACAAAGAAATCAAGACGAACACGTTCAGGAAGTCACAACTTCAAGTTGAGTTCAGAGAACGGGAGAATGAGATTAAAAGGAAAATGAGTATGAAAGTAGTCGAACCCCAACACGCCGCCACTTTCAAGACCATTCCACAATCATCCAAACCAATACCACAACCTAAAAATATGAACACAATAGAAGTAACAACTCAATTAGAAGGTAATGCAAAGACCGGAAGTGTCAACACCGACACTTCTGAAACAATTGACAGTCCAGAAATCATCTTAGAGGAACAAAAGAAAAAAACACAGAGATTTGAGAAACGGCGCATATTCAAAAGAAGTCGAAATGACAAGGAAAAAATTAGGGTATTGGAGAAATCTCAAATAGATGTGGAGAAAAACAAAGAACTCGACAACCCTATCAAATTGGAAACTGTTCAAGAAAAAGACGAAAAATGCAATGAAACAAAGAATGAAATCAAACATGAAGTCATTCCATTCCCAAAAATAGAACATGACGGCATCTATGACAAAATACTAATGAAGCAACAACCACAAAACGATATTAAAAATAGAACAACTGACACTGAAGGAAAGTCAAAGCCGACAGAATTGATAAGTAAAGAAATAAATGACCGACTCAAGAATCAAAGTGACATAATAGAAATGAAGAGCGAAACAATTAATACACCAAATAATTTAATAAACACAGTGGACGTGTTAAATGCAGCAGAGAAAAACACACCAAAAAGAAATGAGAAGTTTGAGGAATTTGACAATCTCCCAAAAGACGAAGAAAAAACGAAATTACACACCGCGCCAGTTTTAATAGAAGAAAAGTTAAAGGACACCAGTGAGACTTCTTTTGCCGACAAAGATGAGTTACTCTACTTTGACAGCAACATGTATGAAGGCACCAAAAAGACTTCAAATAGCACAACAAACAGTTCAGAATCGGTATCAAAGAAACACAATTTAGTGATACGCATTCCATCCTCAAAACCCCTTCTAATCGCCTCCCCAAAACCAACGCAAACGAGTCGGACTGAAAAATCGGAGAAGCCGAAAATGAGTCGAAGTGTCCGGACGTCTGAAGGGAAGTACGATGAGAATTTTTTGAGTGCAAAAGAGAAGCAGAAGATTTCTGAGTATTGCGGTGAAGCACTTGGAAAGGTCTTCTACGACTCTCAAATCAATCCATGTGGAAGAGGAAGTAAAACGTTCTTCTTGCGAGCTACAGAGTGCGGCAATGGCTTTGTCATCGTGATCGACGACATCAAAGGAAATCGTTTTGGAGCAGCCATTTTCAGTAGAATTCTTCATATAGCTGAACCAGTCAAAGATAAAAGGGCGTTTCTCTTCACATTGAGAACAAAAGACGAGATAGGAGAGACTACTGAGAAAGTCGAGTTCTTCAGAATTAAAGCGAATAAGGCGGAATACGCTTTCTATGTCGGAACACTCCAAGGGAAACGACTCTTTGATATTGGAGACGGTGACATCATGCTACTCAAAAGAGAGAAAGGAAAGCTGATGGTCTACTGCGAACAAAAC